>NC_056729.1:908110359-908410359 GCF_019279795.1 Protopterus annectens
CAAGCAATCTCCACCACCCAACATCAACCACGTATCACATAATTCACAAAGTCAGTGTGCCATGCAATCACAGCCCTTGAGGCTAAATAACACACCCAATACACTAGTAATAGGTGACTCTATTGTCAGGCACACTGATGTCCCACTAACTAGACTGAACAAAGAGAAGGTTACTGTAAGCTGCCTGTCAAGTGCCAGGATCCGCCACATAACACAAGCACTCAGGTCACTCCAAAACAGGTACAAATATGACTCTGTTATTGTCCATGTTGGTGTGAACGACCTGAGAAGTACCTCCCTGGACTACATAAAAAGAGACATAGAGGAACTCTCTGATCATGTAGCCCAGGCCGGTATGACCCTGACCCTGAGTAGCATCTTGCCCTCACCAAGAATGCCACAGCATAAAGATAAAATGATCAATTTTAACAATTGGCTAAGCTATTGGTGTTGTTCAAAGGGGATCCAGTGTCTGTCAGCCTGGGATGACATGCTCGACAAGCCACGTTGCTTTGCCAGAGACAGCTTGCACCTGTCGCCCTTAGGCTTTTGAATACTGGCTAAGGCTTTTTCCACCCCCATAGTGCCTTTTTAGGCAAGGCTCAAAAGACAAACCCACCTCCATAAACAACACAAGAAACCAAAAACTGAGGGTAATGCTACTCAATGCCAGAAGTCTAAACCTCAAAATGCATGCACTCGAGGCACTCCTCAGTATGGAGAGAATCAATATCTGTGCAGTAACAGAAACCTGGTTCAAGGCTCCAGAGAGCACCCCAGCACTACTAGGGTATAACTTATACCATACCTTTCGGCCCCAGAACCTGGACCGAAATACAAAAGTAGGGGGTGTATCCATCTTCGTCAGAGATACCCACACCTCCAGGTTAGTGGCACAGCATGAGGCCTTGAAGACCATCCACGTGCAACTAACAGTGGGCAAAGCTGCTTTTCAGATAGTAGCTTGCTACAGATCACCCACCTTGTCTCAGGACCCCCACTCAGCATTCCTGAGAACATTGGAAAATATGAAGGTCCTAGCAAACACCGTGATATTGGGTGATTTCAACTACCCAAACATTGACTGGGAAAACTACTCAAGTACTACGTCCTTTGCCCAATGCTTCCTAGAGTTTATAAACTCAAACGCCCTCGAACAACTGGTCACCACTCCCACAAGAGGTGACAACATATTGGACCTGATAATCACCAACATGGGGGATCAATGTTCCACACCAGAGGTAAACCCGTCGCTGGTAGGATATGACCATAAACTAATCACACTGGACATCCACATCCCGACTCCACCCGCAGTCAAGGAAACCACTGTAAAAAACTTTTCAAAAGCAAACTTCACACTTCTCAAGACCAAGGTGGAAAGTTTCAAAGCCCCCTTGCTAAAGGATAATGCTGCCCAAACCACAGAATCCTTTACAAATGCATTCTATGAGCTCCTACAGGAATGCATGGATCGAGCCATCCCAAGTAAAACCAAGACTCACTCCTCAAAAAAGAGGAAACCAGTCTGGTGGACCCCAGCCATAAATAAGCTATACAACAGAAGGAGGAAGCTATTACATGATAGAGCAAAATCCCAAAAAGGGAAGGCATCCCTGATCAGTATTAGCAAGAAACTACGATCCCTCATAAAATCATCTAAGGCCAGCTTAGAAAGAAAAATTGCCACAGACTCTAAAGATAATCACAAAGCCTTCTTTAGCTATGTCAAAAATCTAGGTGGCAACTCTCAGATCTGCTCTGAGCTACTGCAAAATGGCAAAAAATACACTGAACCAACTGACATTGCCAACATCCTGGCTGACAGGTTCAGTGCAAACTTTACCCCCCCACCCCCAAAAGGGCCCGTGTCCATCCCAGAAGAATGTAGAGCCCCAGACATCACAGACACCCAGGTGAAAACAGCCCTCTCCAAAGCCAAAAACACAGCATCAATGGGACTGGATGGTATCCCAGGCTGCATCTTACACAAGTTCCAAAATGAACTAAACCCTCACCTAAATTCACTGTTCAAACTCAGCCTTACCACAGGCTATGTACCCAAAGAATGGCATACAGCGACAGTTATCCCACTCCACAAAGGAGGTGCCACAATGGATCCTGGGAACTATCGCCCTATAAGCCTGACTAGCCTGGTCTGCAAAGCTATGGAGCGCATCATCATGGAACTCATTAACAGAGACATTGGGAACCTCCAGATACTGGACCCTACCCAATTTGGCTTTGTTAAAGGCAGATCTTGTCTCCTTAACCTAGTTGACTTATTTGAAACAGTTACCAAGGCCATAGATGAGGGAAAGGTAGTCCACACAGCCTACCTGGACCTCACAAAGGCCTTCGACACCATTCCTCACTCTGGCATTTGGGAAAAACAAAGTGCCCACGAACTACCACATAGGTGGTAATCCACTAAGTACGGAAGATGTAATTAGGGATCTGGGGACTCAAGTAGATAGCAATCTCTCCTTTGATAATCACATTGCTAAAGTGGTTAGAAAATCATTCTATGTAGCCCACCTAATCATGAAAGGGTTCACATCTAGATCAAGAGAGGTCACTGTGCCCCTCTACTCATCGCTCATCAGGCCCATAATAGAGTACAATGCTCCATTTGGGATGTACCTTACTCGACACCTGTAACAGCTGGAAAGACCACAGAAGTACCTCACCAAGAGGATTGTGGGCCTCAAGCAGATGCCCTATGCAGCTCGACTAAAGAAACTCCAGCTCTACTCGGTTGCTTACCGCCTACTCAGAGGCGATCTCTGCCTGACGTACAAGGCCATGTCTAACCCAGAATTAATGGACATGCTCCACCTCAAGAAAACCAAATCTCTTAGAGCCACATGCTCTAGGGATTTAACCCTCAGCACAACAATAAATAGGACATGCTGGAGGGATAGATTCCTGTCCCAGAGACTTTCCTCACTCTGGAATAGAATCCCAATCTATATTAGGCAAAGCCCCTCACTGACTCTCTTCAAGAGAAATCTTGACGAGTGGATGGGAAATTGTAAATTTACCCCTGGGATCACTTCAATGGCCCTGCTGGACAGAGGCTCAGGAAACTAATCTAAAAGGGAGGCGACACATTCTGGCTAGGCTTATAAATGCCCTTGGGCAGATAGCCTAGTACCTACCTATGAACCTATGAATCTATGAACCTATGAAGACTATCAAAAACAAATGTACATCATTGTGGTTCCTTTAGGCAATATATTTTTATATAAAAGTAATAAATGACATCAAAATATAAGTACAGATGTTTAATTCCATTTGAGGGTGTGGTATACTCTAAGGATGTTTTATAGATAATCATGATGGTTATATATCCAGAAAACTGTATGAGACTACAAGTCTTTTTAAAGATAGACTTTTATATCCAACAGTCAAAAATTGCCAAAGCAGTCAGCAGTTTTGGGACAGTCCTGGAAATATTCAGTAATTAAGGTGTTAATACTGCTGGTTATTTTGAGAATGAAAATGCAGTAGAAATAATGGGTTTATAAGAGTATTCCCTAATTCGTCTCCCTACTATTAACATAGATTGGATTTGTATCATTTAACTCAGGACTGACCTCAATTTCTTTGTTATCAGGATGGAGTTAATGATACTATTACACTAAGGCCTTTAAAACATAAAGCAAATCTCTGTTAGCACTGTTTGGTCCATCACATATAGGGATCGTTACAAAGAAAATGTTCAAAAATATACCACAAGACATCTAAAACCCCATGGTTTCTGGGAAGCAGTGTATAGTGGCTCCCAGACTCCCACACCTAATTTAATTGTTTCCTTGGAAATTTTTTGAGAATTTTCCTGGGGGCAGGCATAACCTGACTATCCCCCCCCCCAGATATTTGGTAATTTTCTAAGTGTGTGGTGTTTCTTGGGTGTAAGATACGTTCATTCTTTGTGATCTTTTACAGAATTGTGAAGTAATCAAGGTCACATGATACTCTATTCCATGTTACATTAACGCAAAGTTAAAGACATACGATCATATTATAAAAATGACATTTTTCAGATGACATTTTTTCCTGAGTTATGATTTTCCATGACAACCCTACTCTTCTTATATGTGGCAGTTGCTGTCATTCACTAACAAGTGTTACTCCCCCAGAAAGTTTATATACGCAGAGGACAAAAGTGTGAAATAAAGGAATGTGTTAAGGAGGCTGGATGCTTAAGGTCAGTGGTAACTATGATAACTGAAACAGAAGCATATGATACCTAAGTGTGTACTATTACTTTTTTTATATTACCTCCCACTGTAACTAAACAATAGCAAGCCTAATGAGTCTGCTATTTCTTCTCCTTGTTAACTGCATTACAGTTTCTGGGTTCTTTATCTTCTAATTTTGCTTTTTACCTTGAGTAACTCAGATCTACTTACATGCATATGTTACCATAGTCTGTAATTCCTCTATCATTTTTTTCACATTACCTCTGCTGTTCAGTGCTGCCATTATGTTTCATTTAAACTATTTGTTCCATATTCTTCCAAGCTGCATAATTTTTCTGCAGTAACAGGAATTGACCTCTTGTTCCCCATATGTATCATGTTTTATTAATGGTGTTGACTGTTATTTTGTAACTGCACAGTCTACTGTTTGCAGCATGTCTCCTTCAGTCATCTGCTCATATGAATCATGATGTAAGCCATGGAGCATTTTTGTCATCCTCTTCTGAAAGGTACCTACATGATGTACTTCCACAGGGAGATTCAGTAAAGCCTACATGATAATTTTGACCATGTGTGCATTGTGGTGAGATGCACACAATGCCATGAAACGTAGATTCAGAAAACTCCTCATAGTGGTGTACAACAGCATGCACTCACGTGGAAACATTCGTGGGATGCAAATGACAGCATAAGTAGCTGGATTTTATGCTAATGAAGCAAATCAACATAGTAGAGTGATTCAAAAAAACGTGTCGACTCTGTTCGTATTGGCCTTGCATTCCAACACTTTTTAAATACAGCCATAGAAATTAGTCTAGATGGAAACAAGAACAAGAAAAAGCTTTTACTTTTGTACAGAACTGCCCTTAACATGTAACACCACACATATTCTGACCTAAATACACAGGGTGGATGCTAGAAAATCAGTGTAACAATCATAATAATTTCTTTTTAAGTGACATGACATAAATGCAGCTTCACTCCCCCATCCCCAAATGAAGAATATACTTGTAAGTAATGCAGGCTGCAAAAATGTGTAAACCTTCATGAAACAGAGTACTATACTGTAAAGTAAGCATATGCATGATGTAGCTAATGGATTACAGTCCCATTTTATTAAAATATGCATTCCTTTGTTACAACATTGAGCTCCTGTGCAGTTTTTCCTGCCTACACGGTTACTAATTGTGTAGATTCCAGACTGTCTGCATGGTGAAGAATGAACAGGGCCAGCAATATAGGTTCATAGGTTCATAGGTTCATACTAGGCTATCTGCCCAAGGGCATTTATAAGCCTAGCCCATAGTTATGTGGCTTTCGCCACCCCTTTAGTTTGAATAAAAACTATGCCTATCATTTTGCTGTGCCTCTGTCAAGCAGTGACACTGAAGTAATCCCTGGGGTATATCTGCAATCTCCCATCCATTGGTCAAGATTCCTCTTGAACAAGGCCAGAGAGGTGCTCTGCCTCACATGTACCGGGATTTTGTTCCACAGCATAGGGAGTCTCTGGGTGATGAATCTGTCCCTCCAGCACGTTCTATTTATAACCGTGTCAAGGTTTAAGTCTCCCGCCCTTGTGGTTCTGAGGGATCTAGATTTTTGAGGTGAAGCATATTCATCAAATCTGGGTTTGACATGGCCTTATATGTCAGGCACAGGTCACCTCTGAGCAAGCGGTATGAGACTGAATAGAGCTGGAGTTCTTTCAGTCGGGCAGCATAAGACATATTTTTGAGACCCTTTATCCTTTTGGTGAGGAACTTTTGGGGCCTTTCAAGCTGCAGCAGGTGTCTGGTCAGATACATTCGAATGGGGCATTGTACTCAATCATAGGTCTAATGAGTGATGAGTACAGGGGACGATGACCTCCCTTGCTCTAGGTGTGAATCCCTTCATGATCAGGTGGGTGATATAGAAGGTTTCCCTAACCACTTGAGCAACATGAGTGTAAAGCGAAGGCTACTGTCAACCTGGGTCCCCAGATCTCTGATGACTTTTTCTGTGCTCAGTGGATTGCCACCTATATGGTAGCTAGGGGTAACCTTGTTTTTCCTGAAGGGTATGACTATGCATTTTTTGGCGTTTAACTTCAGGCCATGGCTCTGGCACCAGTTATCCGTTTCTGTGAGGCCCTTCTGGAGGATATCTGTGTCAGATGTGTTTTCGACTATGGCGCCCAGTTTGCAGTCATCTGCAAACTTTGTCAGCCATAACCCTCCTGTGTTTGCTTGCACTTCAGAAAAGTAGATGCCGAACAAGAGTGGACCCAGGACTGAGACCTGTGGGACACCACTTGTGACAGGCTTTGAGTCTGACATGGCTCCAGCAACTCTGACCCTGTGGGTTCTGTCACTTAGCCAGTTTGCAACCCATCTTGTGATGTATGGGTTTACATTCAAGCTGATGAGTTTTTCGATGATACCTGAGTGGGGTATTGTGTCAAGGCCTTTGCCAGGTCGAGGTAGGCTGTATGGACTGCCTTTCCTCATCAATGGCCTTGGTGACTGTCTCGAAAAAGTCAACCAAGTTTAAGAGGCAGGATCTGCCTTTGACAAAGCCAAACTGGGTTGGATCCAAAGTCTGCAAGTTCCCTATGTCTTTATTTATGAGTTCCATTATGATCCTCTCCATGGCTTTGCAGATAAGGCTTGTCAAGCTAATGGGCGGTAATTTCCAGGGTCTGTGGAGGCACCGCCCTTATGAAGTGGGACCACAGTCGCGTCGCCACTCCTTGGGTACATATCCTGAGGTGAGGCTAAGATTAAACAGCTGTCCTAACTGTGGGTTTAATTCCTCGTTGAGTTCATGAAGCACACAGCCGGGACACCATCCGGTCCCATGGATGCTGTGTTTTTGCCTTAGTGAGGGCAGTTCTCACCTGGGCGTTGGAGATGTTTGGGGCTACAATCCTCTGGAATAGATATCTCTCCTTTTGGGGGAGGGGAGAAGTTTGCACTGAACCTGTCAGCCAGTATGTTGGCAATGTGTGTAGGTTCAGTAATTTTCACATCATTTTGAACTAATTCTGAGCATATCTGGGAGTTTCCTCCTAGGTTTCTAACATAGCTAAAGAAGGCCTTATGATTCTCTTTAGAGTCCTTGGCGATTTTTCTCTCAAAATTTGCCTTGGATGATTTTATGAGAGCTCTTAGCTTTTTACTTATAATGATCAAAGGTGTCTTACCTTTCAAGGATTTTGCTCTATCTTGTAGTAGCTTCCTCCTTTTGTTGTAGAGCTTGTTTATGGCTGGGGTCCACCAGACTGGACGCTTGCCTTTGGTACAGAGAGTCTTAGTTTTGTTTGGGATTGCCTGATCCATGCAGTCCTGTAGGTGCTGGTAGAAGGCATTTGTAAGTGATTCAGCGGTTTGAGTAAGGTTTACCACTGGCTCAGGGGCCTTAAAGGAGACCACACTAGTTTCTAGAAGTGTGAAATCGGCTTTTGAGAAGTTTTTCACTGTGGTCTTTTTCGTTTCAGGTGGGGGCGGGATGAGGACCTCCAGCGAGATTAGTTTATGATCTGATCTCACCAGTGAGGGGTATACTTCGGTGTTGAACATTTTGATCCCATGTTCGTGATGATGAGATCAAGTATGTTTTCTCCTCTTGTGGGGATGGTGACTAGTTGTTCCATGGCATTTGAGTTTATGAACTCCAGGAATCTTTGGGTTAGAGTGTTCGGGCTTGAGTAGTGTTCCCAGTCTATATTAGGGTAGTTGAAGTCACCTAGTATGATGGTGTTTGGAGATACATTTATCCCTCCAATGTTTTCAGGAAGGCCATGTGAGGTTCCTGAGTTTGAGAGGGTGGCCTGTAACATGCTACAAATTGCAGAGCAGTCTTGCCTATGGTTAATTGCACCTGGATGGTCTCCGATGCATCGTGCGTTGCCACCAACCTTGAGGTGTGGGTGTCCTTTATGAATATGGACACCCCCTCCTTCTTGGTGTTGTCTGGATTTTGGGGCGGAACGCATGATATGAGGTGAAACCTGTTAGTGCTGGGGTGCTCTCAGGAGCCTTGAACCAGGTTTCTGTCACAGCACAGACATCGATGTTCTCCATATTGAGAAGGGCCTCGAGTGCGTGCATCTTGAGATTGAGACTTCTGGCATTGAGCAGCATTACCCTTAGTTTTTTTCCTTTTTGGTGTTCTAGGGTGGTAGGTTTAGAATTTGAGCCTTGCCTAAAAAAGGCACTATGGGGGTGGCAAGAGCCTTTGCCAATATCCGGAAGCCCAGGGGTGACAGGTGCAAGCCGTCCCTTGCGAAGCAGCATGGCTTGTCCAGCATGTCATCCCAGGCAGACAGACATATGGAACTGTTTGACTATGTTGTGCACTACCCTGAAGTACTGGGTGGCATAGATTGCACTCATGTACACATAAGGACCACCTGGTGAACAGGGTAGAATCTACATTAACCGCTAGGGATACCACTCCCTCAAATGTCAAGTCATGTGTAATGCCAGGGAATTATCTTGAATGTTTGTGCTGGTGACCTTGGGAGTTATCATGATTCCTATATCAGGCACACATAACAGCTGTACCAGATATTTGCTAGAGGAGGAACTCAAACAAGGACATTTACTGGAGGATGCTGGCAATTCCCTGAAACTGTGGCTGATGACACCCATCAGATGTGCACACACACCCAAGGAAGAATACCAAAATGAGGCACATGTTCAAAATAGAAACATCATAGAGCATGTGTTTGGGCTTCTGAAGTCACAGTTCCAGTGTCTATATATATCCAGTGGTGCCCTGCAGTATAATCCACACACATGTACACAAATATTCACAGTATGTGCTATGCTTCTTAATCTGATCCCACAGAAGCAGCTGCAGCAGGATCAGCAAGGGGAAGGGACACGCATTCCACCACCAATGCCTAGATGACCACAGCAACAGTCAGAGGAGGAACCCCCAGCTGCTATCCCTGTAGGCAGGTGTAGGTATGCTCAGTATGTCCTTGCACTGGGTAAGAGATAATGCATATCACATTCACTGACCACCTAAGGATTTACTACCTTTCTCCTACTCACATACATATAATAAAATTGATGCCAGGCAACTCACACAATCTTTACCTCCCCATGTATTGGATGTGTACTGCCTGCATCAAACAGAGTCAGCCCTGAACTAAAGGTGTGTCTACTGCTGCATTTGCAAGGTTAAATCCTGAACCTAGAGTGCATTATTTAATGATGTTATGGCATATCCTTGTATTTCCTAACTTGATAAAGTAAGCAAGTAAATAGTGGTGGATTTGTACAGAAAGTACATTAACATGTGACACCAGACACTTATTTTACTTATATTTGTCCATTGGTAATTAGTAGGCCTCAGGCATGAAAGATTCATACAGTCATACCACTGAAGAATTCTGATGTTACCTGCATGGCCTCAATTTAGCACCATACCTTTGTACTGGTAAATCATTAAAGACAGAAGTTAGAAAGTGATGATACACATTGCAGTTTCAGACTTCAGACTTGTTGTGTCATAACAGTAACTGAACTTAACCCCCCACCAAAAGAGGAGTGTAACCTTGTTCCTGCCATAACAGTAACTCAGCTATGCTACCCCCAAAAGAACAGTATATGTGTGTATATGCCATCCAACCTGGACATCATCTGTTAGCAACTGCATATCATATTATTCCCACTTAATATCCTCTCACATGTTAAGGCCAATGATATAGAATAGCTTACACACTGCATGTGTTAGATGACTGATGAATGATCAAGAAACACAGAAAGATAACACAGAGCTGTATATTTCTAAGCATATTTATGGCAGGTCATGTGATCACTAACTGCTCTATGTCCAAATATAGTAAAGAGAATTACATGTACAAATCACAACTGATGGTTTGATAGCAGTGTACATTCTGATGCAGTTGTTTGTGTGAAGAACGGCTTCATTTTGTCGATGCAAAGTTGTTAGTGTGGCAAAGAGGACTAAGGCACCCCCCCTGTTTTCTGAAGCTGTATTGGTGTGAGGGTTCAAATATTGACATATGTAGACATTTGTGATGTGTAGTATCACTTTTTACTGTTTTTCATAGATTTTGTGGATGTGTTCCTTAGTTTTAGTATATTTTCCTCTTTGTCTTCTTTTAATTCCACTTTTGCACAATGCGCTGCATACAGAAAAATAGTTTGGCTAAGCTTATCTTGTTTGCATGATGTGGAACATTGCAGAAATGGGGAAAAAACAGATTGCCTAAAAAGCAGACACCCAAAAATAGAAAATGGATACATTCAATTATTGCTCTTAGCCATCACAAAAAAAGCCAGCATGGAATACAGATGGGGCTGGGGAATAGTAGCAAACATTAGCAATGTGGCTCAAACAGGCCTATCTCGCATGCATGTACACTTTGTTATCCATTGTGCAAATCCAATGGTTGTTGTGCTCTGGAATTGTATATATATTTTATTACTGGTGTTTATTGTGAACTCCCTTTGTATGGCATAAACCTACATGTGGAAACATTGCAAACTAAGGGCACAATATAACTATATGTTATATATTTAGGGTACATCCATTTATTGCCCCACAAACCACTCCAAACAAGCACTACAACACTAGGGTCTCATTAGTTTTTCCACACATGTGTCAACCACAATACAAAGTGTTATACATAATGTTGTGTGCTCAGTCATGGACAGTGCCACTTGGTGATGCTCACAGCCTTGCTCTGTAAAACTCAAATAGACAAGTATGCTTAATAAGGGTACTTGTGTTGTTACACAGCTAGGCTTCCAAATAGCCTACTGCTAATAGGTTACTAGCCTCAGATGACACTATGAAGCAATGTACCTATGCAGGCATCCTAACCTCTTGTCTCCCAGAATGCTCATCAATGTCATCTACTATAAGTTTACATGCAGTCCTGTCAAAATCAGACTTGTGTCATGGCGCATGCAATATGTACTGTGTTCTGTACTCTGTGTCCTTAGATAGGTAGGTGTTCTATTCTCACTGCAGTCAGCTGTGTGTGTGTGTGTGTGTGTGTGTGTGTGTGTGTGTGTGTGTGTCTACACAGAAGAGCAGAAGTGTGCATCCCACAGCTACCTCTCCAATGGCATGGCTTGCCAGTTTTTTGAGACTTGCACAAGCCTACACATCTATTTCATGCAGGCCTCCCAACGTCTTGTCTCCCACATGGCTTGCCTATGTTATCTACTATAAGTTCACCTGCAGTCTTGTCAAAATCAGACTTGTGCTGTGGCATGTGCATTAAGTACTATGTTCTGTAATCTGTGTACTTAAGTAGGGATTCTATTCTCACTGCAGTCAAGTGTGTGTGTGTGTGTGTGTGTGTGTGTGTGTGTGTGTGTGTGTGTCTACACAGAAGAGCAGAAGTGTGTATCTCACAATTACTTCTCCAATGGCATGGCTTGCCAGTGTTTTGAGATTTGCACATGCCTACTCATCCATTTCTTGCAGGCTTCCCAATCTCTTGTCTCTCACATGGCTTGCCAATGTCATCTACTATAAGTTCACCTGCAGTCCTGACAAAATCAGACTTGTGCCATGGTGTGTTAATTAAGTACTTTGTTCTGTAGTCTGTGCACTTAGGTAGGGGTTCTATTTTCACTGCAGTCAAATGGAGGTTGGTGCGCGCGTGTGTATGTGTGTGTGTGTGTGTGTGTGTGTGTGTGTGTGTGTGTGTGTGTGTGTGAGTGCGTGCTGTTGCTGGACTTTACAGTGAGCCATTACAATAGCCTGTTGTACACTGTTATCTTGTCTTCAACAGATACTGCTGATGTCATCATCTATAAAGTGTTGTCTGACACAATCAAAGTCAAACTTGAGCTATGGCACTTGCATGCTTGCATTAAGTACTGTGTTCTGTAGCGTGTGTACTTAGGTAGATGTTCTATTCTCACTGCAGTCAAATGGGGGTTGGTGTGCATGTATGTGTGTTGTGTGAGCGGTTTCTGGACTTTACAGTCAGCCTTTTACACCAGTCTGTTATCTTGCCCTGGACAGACACATGTCTGCCATTACTAGGTTATACAGTAAGCAAAAGAAGCTGCTGTCTACAAATACAAAAGTGAGAACCCAGAAATGGAAGACCATCCTTCTCAGCCTAAACAGGCAAATAAGAAAACTTGTGCAATCTCTCACCCCAACTCTTATTTTCTCTTTTGTTTTTGGGGTTGTTTTTATTTTTTCTTTCCCCCACAACATAAGAGGGTAGGCCTGGCCCACTGGATCCACCTGACCCAACTCAGCTGGCTATGGCACCAACCCCAGCATGTCTGAGCCACAATGGCAGCACTCCTTGTGCTGCCCTGCACTACCTGGCCTCTCAGGTACTTCTGCCATGGAGGACAGTCCTGCTGTTCCCTCCAGGAGCAGTGGCAGAGGGGGTGATTTTATCACTAGGGAAGAACTGCCGGGGATGGTGCATAGGATTCTGCACTGCACTGTGGGTGCTCCTATGCCAGATGGAGACTCTGCTCTCCATCATTGTACTAAATAACACAAGCAAATGCAGGCATCAGACACTGCAGTGAGGTGACAACAATGACAGTCCAGTGGGTGAGGAGTAGATTCTCACTGTCATCCAGCTTGATGTCCATGGGTTTTCGAGGTCCACACCCCTACCCCAACCATGGTGTTCACCCAGCTCTTGTGTTCTTCACTGTCCCTGTGTCTTGTCTTGTATGTCCTGTCTGTCAGCAATTGCTTCCTTACCTTGCTAACTTACCTGCCTCAGACATACCTATGTCCCTTCCCCAACATTCCTCTCACTCTCTCTCTAAAAAAAGGGCACCTGTCCAAAAAAAAAAAAAAGATTGTCTCATACATAGCTCTCCATGTCTAAAATGTGTCTACTTGACACATTTGATTGGTCTAATTGGCTATACAACATGATTACATTGTTGTCACCTCTCTCTCTGGAGGTGACAGTCCAAATTTAGCTAATCTTCTGTATATATGATCAGTTTTTCAGGGCACATTTTCAGTATATGACATATATTCACAATACATACATGTGTTGTCTACCCACCCCAAACAATACAACCAGAAGGGGCTCAGTATATTTTACACACACACACACACACACACACACACACACACACACACACATATATCAACCACACTACAAAGTGTAATATATAATATTATGTGCTTCCTCATGGACAGGGCCAGTCAGTGGTGCTTACAACTTTGCTCTGCTAAACTCAGACACCCAACTATGCTCAATAAGATTACTTATGTATTTACACAGCTAGGCTTCTACACACCTAGGACACACTCTACAGTTAGGCTACTGGCATCATATGAATCTATGAATATATGTGCCTATGCAGGCCTCACAACCTGTTGTCCACATAAGTTCACCTGCAGCCTTGTAAAAGTCACAATTGTTCCATGGTGCTTGCTTTAAGTACTGAGTTCTATATTCTGTGTGCGTATGTAGGGGTTCTGTACTCACTGAAATCAACTGGGTGTATGTGTGTCTCTACTCAGCAGAGGTGGATGGTACCATCCACTACTAGCTCTACACAAAGCTGGGCCTTCACTTTTAGATTTCTGATATAGATAAAAAATGCTTCCTGATTATTTTTAGCTAGGGGTGCTACTTTAGGTTTGTATGTGGCTTTAGAGGACTTTTCAAGATAGCTAATTTCCTTGTTTAAGCTGTGGAGGGTGTCCTTCCTCTGTTGAGTTAGTTCCCTCCTGTTCTTAGACATTACTTTCTTCCACTTGTTGTATAACCTATATATGCTTGATAACCACCAGGGTGGCTTGTTTTCTGTGACAAACTTGTTTTGATCTGTTCAAGTTCAGCCGATACTATACATTTGTATAGCTGTTTATACAGGCTATTAGTGTACACCTCTGTATATCAGTCATTGTTGACAGTGGAAGCAGGGGGGGTTGAAACTCTTTTTGGCATCAGTTAGAAGCCTATAGCTTGCTTTGGATAAATATTTCATCCTTTCTGCTCTTGTGGGGGTGTCAGATATGATTGTGAATGTGAACAAGACATAATTGCGATCTGACCTGACCAAGGGCCCAACACACAGGGGTTAGTGCAGAGAACCATTATATTGGTCAGTACTAAATCTAGGACATTCAAGCCTTTTGTTGGTGTGCAGAGTATCTGTTACACAGCATGTGTATTAACAAAGTCCAGGAACCTTACGGTGAGCATGTTTGTGCACAAATATGACTCCAAATTAATGGAAGCTTAGTTGAAATCACACATGACCAAGGTGTTTTGGTTGTCTAGTGAGTGACTCAGTTAGGTTTATGTAGGTAGAGTGGTTCATGGTGGGAGACCTGTAACTATCAATGATATGGAAGGGGGTTTTACATACAGTTAGTTGGATTTTGAGTAGCGCTACAGAGTTATACTGTTTGATCAGTTTTGTGGAGTATTTGCCTTTAATGAAGATGTATACACCTCTGCCCTTGGCTCTTTCACACTCATTTTGATGTGTGAACACGTAGAAGGCAATATATCACTGCATGGCCAGGGTATTCTCTGTGGCCTTGAACCATGTCTGACTGCACAGATATAGGCATCTTCCAATGGAAGAAGTTCTTCCAGTGAGTGCAGTCTCTGATTTACATTCCTTGCATTAAGCAGCATAACCTTCTTTTTGTCTGTGATAGATTCTGTTATGTTGGGACTTTAGTTATTCTGACATAGCCTAAAAAGGCCACTATGGGGGAGGTAAGCACTTTCATATAGTACAGTGAGGTACATCTCCAGTCATTGACTGCAACATGGACAGAGTCATAATGGTATTTGTTTTTGAGAGACTTGAGTGAGAGCATGATCTAACAGACCCTGGCACCTGACAGGCAGCTGACTGTGACCTTCTCCTTGTCCAGCCTGGTGAGGGGGACATCTGTGTGTCTCACTGTGGAGTCACTTATGAGAAAGACATTTGGTTTTGAGGTGTTTTGCCTGAGGGGCTTATTGACTGAAATACTGGTGTGTCTATTATGTGTAGTGGATTCGGTTGGGTCTGCACCGTGTGCAGTAGGTTTGTATTTGGGATGTCTCTGATATTTAGTTAGGTATCTAGTGAGTACCTCACATATGTGGATTGGTGTGTTTTAAGCTCATGTGCAAGAGGTGAACTGTGTGTGCTGACATGTTTGATATCTGGTTTGTTGTTATGTAAGGGAATTGATTCCAAATCCATAGTATAGATACAGCTCTGACATGTTGTATTAGTTTGTTTTACCTGTAGCTGGTGAGGCAATTGCTCTGTTGCCTCATGATGCCCATGTAAATCAGGCTGCCTGGAGAAATGCTGGGAAACTGTCCATCCATTATGAAGGTATATACTGTAGTAACTAGTGGGGAGTGGGCTAGATGGACCAGGATTTGGTGTAAAACTAACAAAATGTGTCTATTCTATGGAGGACTAGGGTTACAAAAATGTGTCAGTATTTCACAATGCACAACTGAGCTGCTTGCAGAGCAGCAGTGCAAGCTCTGAGCAGCTACAGTAAACTGAGTCCAAATACCCCAAAACACAACACTGGAATACAAGTGAAGTTAAACTATTATAAACAATTAAAAAAGGGAAAGGCAACAGTGAACCTTATTCAGCAATACTCAAGTCAGATGGGTTCTTGATTGTACAGTTCTGCCACAAGGGTGTAGGGGGGCTTCTTAATGTAGGAGGTTTGGTTGTAGTGCTCCAGTGATACCAAACCATTTAGATTCAGCAAGCCTGCATTGAGTCTATGCTATAAAATGCTGAAGTACTAGAAATTCAAAGTGCAGAAAATCTCAATCACAACAGAAGTCTAAACACTTTAAATAAAGCAGTGATTCAGTAGAATACTCTGACAAGAGTGTAGGCAACAAACCTTCCTAGTGTGAAATAAGTGGTCTGGAACACAAGTGCTTAAACCAGAACTAAGACTCTTTCAGAATAACAGACACAATAAGCCTTCAACCAGCAATTCCCAGCTTAGAAGGGAGAAGGCTGCCCTCCCCTGCCACAAGAGTCTACACCACAAACCTTCCTAACGTAAAATAACTTTGGATGGCAAGTTAAACCACAACAAAGAGACTTAGAACAACAGCCAAAATAAGCATTCAACCAGCAATTCCCAGCTCAGAAGGGCAGAGACTAACCTCTGCTTCCACCAGAGTGTAGACTATAAACCTTCTTAATGTAAGGCAACTGACCTGAACCCCATTTGCTTAAACCAAAAGTAATAGGCTTAGAATAACAGTTACAATGTAATGCCATATCAGAGAGATGACAGTGACATATCTTTTAATCTACCCACATGCATCATGTCATGGTTAGTAGGCCTTGTGTTATCTTGATGAGAAAACCCTGTGGTCTCTCCTGTTACTGCATGTGTCTGGTGATGTTTCTGCAAAAGAGAGCATTATACTGTGTTACTGTTCTGATGAGTCTGACTACAGTGCTGTCATACAATCCTCAGATCTGAAAGTGATGGCATGTCTTATGATGTGCACGATACATATGTACTGGAAAACATTAAAGAGAAAGGTTATAAAATAATGACACATTACAGTTCCTGACTTCACAACCATTACAAGAGAATGCACTAGTAAGTACTGACATGATGATGCTATCCACTGTATCATTTGGCAAGACAAATATAATTGACAGGTACAATTATCAGTTCAACAACACATATGCAGATAAAATAACCACTAATGTAGCTAATCACCATGTTCATCAGACACAATACTTTTGTATCCCTGAATCCAAAAGAGAGAAAGCAGAGATATGGCACAGTTATCACTTGTATAGGGTGCTGGGGAGGAGGGCAGGAGGCTTAGGCTGACACAAAAGGTCAGTGAGTGTGTGAGAGGGAGAAAGGGAAGCAGGCAGGCTGTGTGTGTGTGTGTGTGTCTGCAGGGTTCCTCCATGTGAAAGTGGTGTGTGAGAGTCTACATGAACACAGCTAGGCTCAGTGCTAGCTTTACATCTTGGTATGTTGGACAGGTGTGAGCCATGCATGGTAGAGGTGGTAGTTCATCACTGTTGTCCCCAACCACAAGAACTGGCTTTGCCAGGAGTTAAACTGGCACCTCCATTCCCAATGTCAGATGGAGTGCTGCTACTTGAGCATGGCCGATGTCTGCTGGATGTGCTCCTTTACAGGAACTCCCAGGACCACAGCCCTATGGCCTGCCACATTTAGGTGTGGGCAATACACTCCCTGATGGACCAGCAGAAGTACTGCCACTATGGCAGCATGATCGAGAACGGCCATGTTGGCTCTCAGCAGATGCTGTGGCTGACCTATGCTCATGAGGACTTTGTTCCTCTCTCAGTAGATGTTCCATCACACACACTGCTCATTCCATGACAGCACCCCTCAGTCCATCACAGACAGCACTCATTCCAATGTGTCATTCATCTGATTCAGGTAACCAGTGACACTGTGGCAGTCATGCATGTCAGACTGTGCTACATCCACAACACTGAGTATTTGTTTAGAGCACTATTCTGAATGTGCCTGTGCCTCCAAGACGGCTGTAAACATGCATTGATGACACAGGAAGAAATACCTGCAGCAGGTGGAAGAGGGACAGCAGGCCCCCATCCATGCACCCCTATCAACCCTCCTGCATGGTACCTTGCCAACACTATGGCTATTGCCAGACTCAACAGGCACTGAAGCCGCAGTAGACACACTTCCCTGCTCAGTGTCATCAGAATCCACCTGTCCTATATCTGTGGACTCAGTGGACTGGGTAGGCATAGGCCTACTGGCTGTGCCAAGGAAAAAAAGAAGGGGCTCACTGGATGTCAACCTCTGTGTCCAATTCAACCTCTGCACTCCTCAACTGTGCTTCAGTTTCACCACCATCCTCATCAGTGTCTGATGAGACTGACAGCAGGGCCCATACTCCCACTGTCATGATCAACTGTGATAAAAAGGGACAAACAGAAGCATACATTAATACCTGCACTACAATGGTGCAATATTTGCTAAACAACTAACAGTGCTACTGCTATTACAGACAGTACAGCAATGCACACAACAGGCCTACAATTACACATTATATTTCTAGAAATTGATCTGCAGTACTGAAATAACTTCATTTGGCTTACCATCTGCAGGAGGCATATGTAGCTGGATTACTGAAGGTCCTGAAATAAGTTAAACAACAGGTAAGGCCAACATCATCATGTTTAACAGTAAGACCGGAGGTACTACATGTACTCTTCTCAATCAGCATGACTTGTTACTTTAACAAGAACATGGCCGACAACTCCAAACTGAGCTTATCACTGTGTTAATATTCAATCTCCCCCAAAAAAACATGTGACACAAAACACAAACGTAACTTTTATTTCAATTGAATTGGTCATATAACAAAGACTACCTGGAAGTTCTTCCTTGGAAGTTGCACCCACATGACTGACATATTATGGGCCACTTTGCTGTGAGTTGTCCTGTTGGAGAAGATTCTCCAGGAATTCCTCATTGGGGGTGAGAGATGGTTTGATAGCAGGCCCAACTCCGGTTACTCTCTGGTCTTGGGCAACAGCAGCTGCATGCCTCCATGCAGGTGTGAGTATGTCAGTGGCCCTGTGGCACACCTGCTCATAAGTACAGTCATGGCTGCCCACAGGATTTATGTTAGCAATGATTGTTGCCATATTCTCAGCGTCTCTGGCATATTGGGATGACCCCTTCCAAGAAGAAAAGTGCCACGTTGATGGAGAGCATCCACTATGATTGTATTTTCTGCCTCACTGAAGGAGAGTCTGCACCTCAATGACATTTGTGGTCGTAAAACACAGCAGAATGATAATACACATAATTATCACATAACTACAAAATAACTGTAACCAGACAAAACAGCTAAGGTAGGCAATCAGTAGTACCCACTGGAAAAAACACAAAACATTCTACAGATGTTTAATACTAACAGCAGGCAGGGTGCAAAACAAGGAGCATAAGAAGTAACTCAAGTGTGTCCCCCAAAAGAACAGTTCATTCTAGTTTGTGACATAACAGTAACTTCTGTTTGCTCCTCCCACCCACTAAAGAACAGGCATATGGACCATTTGCTTATAAAACACATTTGAAATGCTAAACATGTATTCAAAGGATCTGTCCCTGAAACAATTGTACATATGTATCACACAGCTTACTATTTTCAAGTATTATCAATCATTTGTACCTCTGAAATGGATTATCAAACATGGCCATGTCATCAGCACACTTCTAACTAATACATACAGATAAACAGTGTAAAAGGTTTTGCTTCATGATACTCATTAATATATTCCAGCACATGCGTTATGTAGGGAAAAAAACGACAGCATCACTGCTGGAGTTGAATACTCATCTATAAAGATAGCTTTGGAAATATTCTGCTTTGTTGAACATATAGCAAGTATCATCACCATCAGTTTAGCTAGCTACACATTTGCCTTTTTATACTGGAGTAGATTATTAATCAATTGCACTTGTCTAGGCTGTGTTTCAGTGATGCTAATTATAGCATAAGCAGCTGAATTACATGCTAAGCAACCAATCTGGTATTGCAACTGAAGAAGTTATAAGGCAACAGTTTAGACTTCATGCTAGTTTTTCCTGTGGATTTCAAAAGTAGTGGAATACAGACACAGTAAGTCTACACAGGCAGAATATTAGAAGCTGTTGCTGCTTAACTCCATTTGTATATGCTACAGGCTGCAGGCAGTGCTGCTGCTGCTGAATATAGGCCTAGGCCAAGACAGAGAAGAGTCTTCCGGCCTCATTTAACTTATCACAACATACATGACATGGACATTGTAGTGTACTACAGGGTGGACAGGGACACAGTACAGGAACCATTCAATCTCTGTTGGCCACAACTCAGAGCCACAGCCTTTACCTCCCTGTGCATTGGCTGTGTACTGCTTGCATCACAGTCAGCCCTGAACTAACACTGTGTCAACTGCTGAATTTACAAGGTTCATAGGTTCATAGGTTCATAGGTTCATACTAGGCTATCTGCCCTAGGGCATTTATAAGCCTAGCCAGAATGTGTTTGGCTTTCGCCACCCATTTTAAATTTATTTTGCTATGCCCTTTTTCGAGGTTAGTATACTGTGCCTCTGTCTAACAGTGACACAGAAGTGATACCCGGGGTAAACCTACGATCTCCCATCCACTCATCAAGATTCCTCTTGAAGAGAGTCAATGAGGGACTCTGCCTAACCTGAACTGGGATTTTATTCCAGAGTGAAGGGAGCCTCTGGGTTATGAATCTGTCCCTCCAGCATGTCCTATTTATTTCAGTGCTGAGGTTCAAGTCTCTCGAGCGCGTAGCTCGATGGGATTTGGATTTTCTGAGGTGCAGCATGTCCATTAATTCCAGGTTAGACATGGCTTTATACATCAGGCACAGATCGCCTCTGAACAGGCGGTATGCCACTGAGTAGAGCTGGAGTTTCTTTAACCGGGCAGCATATGGCATCTGTTTGAGCCCTTTGATCCTCTTGGTGAGGTATTTTGGGGTCTTTCCAGTTGCTGCAGGTGTCTGGTAAGGTACATCCCAAAAGGGACATTGTACTCAATTATGGGCCTGATGAGGGATGAGTAAAGAGGCACGATGACGTCCCCTGATCTAGATGTGAATCCCTTCATGATTAGGTGGGCTATATAAAATGTTTTTCTAACCACTTTGGCCACGTGGTTGGCAAATGAGAGATTGCTATCAACTTGGGTCCCCAGGTCCCGAATTACTTCTTCTGTACTTAATGGATTACCACCTATGTGGTAATTTGTGGCACTTTGTTTTGCCAAAGGGATGACTATACACTTTTGGCATTTAGCTTGAGGGCATGGCTCTGGCACCAGTTGTCTGTTTCTATGAGGCCCTTTTGGAGGATGCTTGTGTCGGCTGGAGAGTCGATTATGGCGCCCAGTTTGCAGTCATCTGCGAACTTGGTCAGCCACAGTCCTTCCGTGTTGGCCTGTACCTCCGAGAAATATATACCGAACAAGAGAGGTCCCAGGACTGAGCCTTGTGGGACACCACTTGTAACTGGTTTGGAGTCTGACATGGCTCCAGCAATTCTAACCATGTGGGTTCTGTCCTTGAGCAGTTTGCAATCCATCTAGTGACACAGGGGTTTATATTTAAGCTGATGGGCTTATCTATAATGCCCGAGTGGGGTATTGTATCGAAGGCTTTTGCGAGGTCCAGGTAGGCTGTGTGGACCACCTTCCCCTCGTCAATGGCCTTGGTGACTGTTTCAAAGAAATCAACCAGGTTTAAGAGGCAGGATCTGCCCTTAACAAAGCCGAACTGGGTAGGATCCAGTGTTTGTAGGTCCCCAATATCTTTATTTATGAGGTCCATGATGATCCTTTCCATAGCTTTGCAGACTAAGCTAGTCAGGCTTATGGGGCGATAGTTTCCAGGATCCGTTGAGGCACCACCTTTATGGAGAGGGACCACTGTTGCTGTACGCTACTCTTTGGGCACATATCCTGTAGTAAGGCTGAGATTGAACAGTAGTTTTATGTTTGGGTTTAGCTCTTCTTGGAGTTCATGTAGGAAGCAGCCCGGGACACCGTCTGGTCCCATTGATGCTGTGTTTTTTGCTTTGGAGAGGGCGGGTCTTACCTGAGCATCTGAGATGTCAGGGGGCAGCACTCTGCTGGGATAGATATTTGCCCTTTTGGTGGGAGGAGTTTGCGCTGAACCTGTCAGCTAGAATGTTGGCAATGTCTGTGGGTTTGGTGTATTTTTGTCATTTTGGACTAATTCTGAGCATATCTGGGAATTACCACCCAGGTTACTAACATAACTAAAGAAAGCTTTGTGATTATCCTTAGTGTCTTGTGCAATTTCTCTCTCGAAGCTGGCCTTAGACAATTTTATGTGTGCCCGTAGTTTTTTGCTAATACTGATCAGTGATGCCTTCCCTTTTTGGGATTTTGCTCTATCATTTAGTAGCTTCCTCCTTCTATTGTATAGTTTGTTTATGGCTGGGGTCCACCAGACAGGACGTCTGCCTTTGGAGGATTGGGTCTTGGTTTTATTTGGGATCGCATGATCCATGCATTCCTGAAGGTGTTCATAGAATGCGTTTATAAAGGATTCTGCTGTCTGGGCCGTATTTTCCACAATGCCCGGGGGCTTTGAAGGATTCCACCTCAGTATATTATGACATGTCCTTGTATTTTATCACTTGGTGCAGTAAGCAACTAGAAGGTGGGAGATTTGTACAGAAATTAATGTCACATGTGACAGCAGAGAGTTATTTGACTTGTATGTGTCCATTGGCAAGTAGTAGGCCTCAGACCTCAAAGATTCACACATTGATACCTCCCCAAAGTAATGATGATCACTGCATGCCCTCAGTTTAGCATCATACATTTGAAATGGGAAATCATAATAGAGAAGTTTGAAAGTAATGAGATGCATAGCAGTTTCCAGCTTCATCACTCTCATGAGATCAAACCAGCATGATGCAAAACAAGGAGAGTAACAACAGCAACATAGCCTTGTTTGTCCCATAACAGTAGCTCACCCTGGCTCCACTCCTTATGAAAGAACATTATACCCTTGCATGTTCCATGACAGGAACCCAACTTTGTTCCCCAACCCAAAACAGCAGTATGTGCCTGTTTGTGGCATCCAACCTTCCATTAATTTGATGGCAACTGTATATCATATTGTCCCCATTGAATGTCCTATCACATTTTAAGGTAAATGATATAGACTGGCTTACACACTGCATGTCTCTGAGTGCTGGTCAGATAACTGATGAATGACCAAGATACACAGAAAGGTGGGACACAGCTGTATATTTGCAAGGAATAATCATAACAGGTTGTGTGATCAGTAAGTGCACTACATCCAAATATATTATTTAGAATACATTTACAAATAACAGGTCATGCCTAGATATCGGTGTACATTCAGTTGCACTTGGTTGTGTGAGGGATTATGTCATGTATTTGCTGCAAAGGTGTTTGTGGGGCAAAGATAGATAAAACCCCATTCTTGTTTTGTGAAAGTGCATTGCAGTGAGATTTGAGATCCAGAACTATGTAGTCACATCTCATGTGTGCTAACAGTGTCTACTCTGTATATCATAGATTGACTTTCCAAATTTTAACTAATTCTCCACGTTTTATACTTTTTTCCCTTTTTTTGGGGTGGGGGGCTGTTTGCGTGATGCACCGCTTAGCACAAATGGCTTTGGTTATGCATATTTTGTTTGTCCATAGAGTGGCACTGCACAAACCAGATTAATGGGCCACACAAGTAGCGGACAGGACCTAGACAGCCAGAAGCAAACACCAGATAAATTCAACTGATACTATTGATCATCATGCAAACACATTTTCCTGCAGTGCACACTCTCGTGCAATGTGTTTTCAAGATGGTAAGCAATGCATAACACTTTCAAATGTTGCAAATCCAGAAAGTGAGCACTCTCAGTAAGCACGATACCTGCAATTGGTGAGAAAACATCATCCTACATTGGTCTTGATCTGTAATAGACATGGCTGGGATTCCTGGAGAGTTTCTTAGATTCTGTTCTCAAAGATGGGGTGCCCAGACATCCAAAGTGTTTGTTGGACTCCTTGTGATTGAACATGGGCCCAGGCTGTTGCAGAGGGACTATTGTGGCTCAGATTACAAGGCAGAGGCATGGAATAGTCTGACCCGGGCTCTGACCAGTGCATCCAGTAATCTCCACAATGATGAACAATTTAGGAACAACTACAGAGACCTCAGGATGAGGAACAGGGATTTCCTCAGCCATTGGATTAAGGAATGTATGCATGAGGCACCCCACAGATGTGTATCACTTACCGAGACTACTTGTCAGAGTTAAAACCTGGATATAGTCAGGGATTGGTATGCTTAATGGAATTCTGTTCTGTTTTTTTTTCCACAGCCATTATAGACCTGGAACTGAATGCGCAAACCTATGCTGCTAGATTGGCACTGATGCTAGATGCATGTGGTATATATGCATCCCAACAGTGGGATTATTTTAGCATTAAACGTTGTGACACATTTATTTGTTAATTATACAGTTGTATCAAATTGAACATTAATTTCTTAACTGTAATAGGGAAATATGCATACATTATTCTAGAGGGCAAAGCAGCAGTTCATTATTACAAATTGCTCATAGGTTGTGCCTTCAAAATCCACACTTCCCAAATGTACAATACTGTTAGGGTTTCATCAATATTGCAATGTAATGTCAGAGCTATAAAGCAGTGCCAGCACTGGCTTGCTGTAAACTGTAACCAGCATATTTAGACCACACATATGTGCAATGTATGCACACATCTAATATTGCTTACTGCAATTTGTAGTATAATGTGCATCTTTTAGGATCTGGGCAGTCTTAATAGTAAACAAAGGTATTTGTAAAAGTTAATACTGTTAAGAGCAAAGGTAATAGAATAGACTCAAATACTTGTATCGATGCTTTGTATGTCACATATGACGTTACTAATGCTCTCCCTTTTTTCTCTCACCCTAACCATTTTCTCTCTTTTATTTATTTATTTTTTAATTTTTTATTTTTTTTCCACAGCACAGTGGGGTAGGACTGTCTCATGGGATTCACCTGCCCCCACTCCACCGCTGCCCAGCACATCTGATACAAAACATGGTAGCACCCTCCCTGCTGCCCCTGCACTAAGTGCCCCCCTCAGGTAGTTCTGCCCTGGAGGATAGGCCTGTGGCTCCCTCTGGAAGCAGTGGCAGAGGGGGTGAGTTTATCACCCATGATGAACTGCCAGGGATGGTGTGTAGGATTGTTGCCATACTGTTGTTGCATACCTACACTGGCTGGAGAGACTGCTGTCAGTCTTGTATTAAATAACACAAGGAGACGCAGACATCAGAAACTGCAGCTTTCACTGCAGTGAGGTGACAGTGATGACAGTCCACTAGGTGAGGACTTGATTCTCACTGAACCACAACTTGGCATCCATGGGTTTGCAATGTCCTCACCCTCACCCTAACCATGGTGTTCACCCACCTCATGTGTCCTTCACCATCCCTATCTCTTGTCTTATTTGTCTTGTCTGTCTGCAATTGCTTCCTCACATGCCCAACTTGCCACACACAGACTTTCCTACAGCTCTTCCCAAACATTCCTCTCTCTCTCTCTCTCTCTCTAAATAAATAAATAAATAAATGGGCACCTGTCCCACAAAATCATCCCATGCATAGCTCTCCATTTCATACACATGTCTTCATAACACACATGATTCTGTCCAATTCTCTATACAGCAGATTGTATTGTGGTCTCCCCTCTCTCTGGAGGTGGCAGTCCAAAGTCAGCAAAATTTCTGCATATATGTTCATGTTTTATTATGGAAGAAGTGGATAGCTATGGTTCTTTCCTACATCCTTCAAGCACATTTCTGCCTTGCTTTCACTTTGTTCACCCCCCCTTCTTGTTCCTCATTTCACCACTTTCTTGTCCTTCCCACTTCATTTCTTTAAAGCATAATTGCATGATGGTGTGCATTGAGCGCTAATGCTCAGCAATGACAAAACAGGCTCTAATTATTATATAGCTAGTATGGAAACAAGTACCATCTAGCCATATTTTAGACACTCCATAACAACTATCACACATCAGAATTTGGATCTACATGTAAAATTGTTTGAAACTGTTATATACACCTGGATTCAAACCAAGTGCCATCCAAACAAAAAAAAAATACATGTATCACTGCATTAACAAGTGGTGCTACAGACTAAGTTGATTAGCAGGTGTATTTTGGAGACTGTATAGCAAATGACTGACTTAACTGCTGTTGTATACACCTGCTAGTTAACTGAATTTCTGGCTGCAGGAATTAATGCACGCAATGCAGTGATAAGTTCCTTTTTGGGGCAAATGGTTTAGCAAATAGGTATTTTGGTATTACTGTTGCTTAGCGATGTTCCACAATGCTGTGCATTTCACAGTACTGCTGCACAAGATTAAATGAGTATTGTGCAATAATGCTTTATAAAACATTATGGGGATCATGCAATGCTGCTTCATAGAAGTTTAATGAAGACGATACGACATTAGTGATATGGGGAACAAGCATGTGGAAGTACAAAAAGAAATCTTTCCTAAACTGTGTCACTTACTATTGAATACATTAAATATGTCTGCTAGGTAAATAACTCCATGGCATCAGGTGTTCATGCATTGTTGTTGGAGGCAGATGGTATTTGGTTCCAATATGGGTGGAAGTAATAATTTTACAAGTGTGTATGATACTTTAAATATATCTACTCATATTGCTACCTTTTACCATTGCTTCACATTGGTGTGCACCACTCACCATCTCAGAATAATTCTTTAAAGAAGAGAAATAGGGAAGACAGGAAAGTGGTGAACTGGGGAGCAAGCAGAGGAATGGAAAGTGTAAACAAGGCAGGAATGTGCAGGAAGGATGTAGGAAAGAACTATAACTATCCATTTCTTCAAGAATAAAACATATGTGCACAGATCTTGCTGAATTTGGACTGCCACCTCCAGATAGAGGGGTCACCACAACACAATCTGTTGTATAGAGAATTGTAAAGAATTATGTGTGTCATGAAGACATGCAAATATGAAGATCTATGTATGAGACAATTTTTTTTTGTGGGTCAGGTACCCTTTTTTTTTGAGACAGAGAGGAATGTTGGGGAAGGGCTGTAGGATTGTCTGTGTGAGGTGAGTTGAGGAGGTGAGAAAGCAATTGCAGACAGACAAGACAAACAAGATGAGAGACAGGGACAGTGAAGGACACATGAGGTGGATGAACACCAGGGATGGGAAGAGGGTAATAAATCTCAGTCCTATGCATGTCGAGGCAGTTGACAGTGAGAATCTCGTCCTCACCTAGTGGACTGTCATCTGTGTCTCCTCACTGCACTGCTGGTTGCAGTGTCTGACATCTGCTTCTCCTACAGGTGCTGTGCATGAGGATGGAGAGCAGGCACTCCATCCAGCATAGGTGTGCACCAACAGCGGGCACACAATCATACACACCATCGCTGGCAGTTCATCATGGCTGATAAACTCACCCCCTCCAACACTGCTTCTGGAGGGAGACATAGTTCTAGCCGCTTGGGCAGAACTACCTGAGGCACAGAGTAGTAAAGGGGTGGCAGAAGAGGTGCTACCAGTTTCTTCGCCAAACGTGCTGGACAGAGGTGCTGTAGCTGGTGGAGTGGGGGCAGCTGGATCCTGTGGGACAGTCCTACCCCACTGTGCTGTGGGAAAAATAAAAAATAAACAAAAAAAGGAGAAAATGGTTGGCATGAGAGAAAAAAAGGAGAACATTAGTAACTTCATATGTGACATACAAAGCATTAATGCAATTATTTGACTCTACTCTGTTGCCTTTACTTTTAACACTACAAACTCCTAACAAGTTTCTTTCTTACTTTTAAGACTACCCAGTTTATACCAGTGTCACACTATAGTTCAGACTGTAGCCACCAGTCCTTGATATGTGCATATATTGCACAAACTATGCATGTTTCAGCTATACTGATTACAATTTACAGAAGGTCATTTGTGCCACTGGTCTTGAGTTATGAAGTTACATTCCAATAATGATTTGGGAAGTGTGGATTTTGAAACCACAGTCAGTGACCAAGCTAAAATAAATAAATTTCTTTTGTCCTACAGACTGCTGCATGTATAGTTTCCTTTAGAGATGCATGCTCACTACTATTTGAGAATATGGCACCATTGCTTTGTGCTACAGACGAAGGCATGCATCGTTTCTTTTACAGTTGGAATATTCATATTCAATTTGATACAACTCTATTAAACACTAGTTAAGCAGTCCTTAACATTTAGTGCTACAAAATTACTACACAAATTATTATTATTATTATTATTAAAATAATTATTTAGACAGTACTATTCTGATGCATACATACCACATGCTGCTGACATCCTTGCTAGATGTGCAGCATGAGACTGAACATTCGAGTCATGCTACTCAGCAACTGTGGAAAAAAACAGAACGGAACACCATTATGAATACCAGTCTTGACTATAGTCAGCTTTTTACTCCTATAATTACTGAAATTGATACTTACACATCTGTGGAGTGCCCCCTGCCCAACATTCCCCAATCCAAAGCTCTAGGTTATCCTGCTTCTTCCTCTGGACGTCATCAAAATGATTTCATCATTGCTCACCTGTGTGTGGAATACCTGTTGCATTGGTTAAGGCCCTGGCAACACTATTCCAGGTTTCAGAATTATATCCTGCACCTGAATAGTCCTGCTACAGCAACCTGGGCCTATGCTACTTAACTAGGAGCCCAACAAATATCTTAGTCGCCTGGATGCCTCAACACTGTGCCTGAAAGCACACACTCTCTGCAGCAACTCCAGACATGCTTGCTATAGTTCAAGCTCAATGTCTAATGAGCATTTCCTACCAATTGCCTTTTATATGCTTCTGTTTCCTGCCTATTGCATGTCCTACTCTTACTGAGAGTGTACGCAGTTTGGTTTTGCAACATTTGAAGATGTTGTGCACCACTTACCATCACACAAATATGGTAGGAAAGGGTTTGCAATGCTGGAAACAGTGCATGATAGAAAGAGATACGCAACAGTAGTAGCAAACAATGCAATCTCTAGCTTATTAGGTATACAGGCACTTGTTTAAATGGGCTAGTCAAATGTATCGTATATACGGGTCTCCTACACTTACAGCTATTACAACATGAAAGTTGATAAAACAGTTGTGTATGTTGCACTTAATTGCTATACTCTGTAATCCCACAAGAGCAAAACAAAATTTGCACCCTGTACTAGAATACTGGACCATCTGCACTCCACACCTACACTTAATACCTACTGCCGCAGGATTAGTGAGATGATATCTGCTATCTTAGTAGTTATTGTAAGGTTCTCACTGTTAATCGTAGTGCAACACCGCTTACTATGTTTGTGAGAGCCACAGTATTATTAATTGAATGCATCCAGTTCATATGTGTGGCTGTCTGGGTCCTGTCTACAACCTGAGTGGTCCATTCCTCCAGTTTGTACACTGCTACGCTTCATGCAAACCAGGTGAGCACAGCTAAATATGTTTATGCCAAGCAGCTCATCACGCAACCACTGGCAAGAAAAAAAAAGAAAAAACACAAAATGTAGACTGTCCACAGTTTTGCAGAATATTCAGATATTTACATCATATTTTTGGCCTGTTCCTTGTAAAATGTTTGGTTTATTGGGAAATCACTAAAGATTGCAGTCAATATATAATGACATACATTTCTGTTCCATACACTTCATATCCTTTAGAAAATGCATGCTTGCCCTTCATCCCCTCATAAGTGTATTGTTTGACCACATTACTGGCAGTAACAGGTTGTGTGGAATGATCCACATTCAGTATACAGGTTTCAAGGCCAGTAACACTAGGCCGAGACGCAAAAACTTGCGTATACGCACTGCACATTATTAATATTTGTGGCATGAGGCTGCACAATGGCAAGTAATGGCGCACAATGAGCAGTATCGTGTACACGAATACACTCCATTTAGGCTGTGAGTGGAACCTACATGCAGTTTATTGAATCCCAGGCACAATGCTGTTGTAAGAAATTAGCACAGCACACCAAATGAAGTTTAATCTCTGCTATACCTACAACAGCATTTGTTCTTCCTTCACTTTGCTAATTGTGCATTTTTTTCTCATATAATAGGAAAATTGATATTAATGCATTTTTGGGAATATATTTGTACAAATGCTAGACTGAAATGCTAAGAGTGCAAGCCAGTCCATAGGCTTGGCAGTCTGGTCATTTGCAATAGATTTTATATTTACAGCAGTTTATGTATGTTACCAGAATTCATCTATTCAAATATATCATTCATGTTAGTAATAACAAATCCATACATGTTACAAATATAAGTTTCATATAATAGAGAAAATAATATTTAAAAGAAAAGTGCTTTTTTCTTGTCCAGCCAAACATGAATTTCTAATTTAATCTTATGACCCACATTTAGTATACATGAATAAACTCATATGTCTGGGTATACAACTGCATATTGCATAATACAATCATCAACTATAAAAAATATGCAGCAATATTTTATGAAATAAATATTAAGAATAGAACTGTTAGATAATTAGTCATGCTATTACAAACTGTTTATCCAAAAAGTCAATGCATTGTCAAGTAATCTACCATATTTTCATGCCTGTCACCAGTCATTTACTCTGACTAAAATAACATTTCACCAATAATAGATGTTATCATGAGATGAATATTGTATTCTAAATTACCACAGAGATATAAGCAGTTCCTTTATATTTTCTTTTGAAGTTGAATACCTTTGGGCAACCTGACAACACAAAATGTAGGTGCGATGTTCCTGTCATTTCAATACTTTGATTGGAAAGCGCTCTCCAGTGTACATACTGGCATTGACAGACAAACATCTTAGGCATTCTGCCCATCAGGGAAGCATCACTGAATTATTACTTTGTACCAAACAAGTAAGGTAGTCAAATTAAGGTTAACTACTGAAGAAGGTAGTTTACACTTGGCCTTCAGACTGACAAAGACTGTCACTTCAAGTCTTACCAGGTGTTTCTTTCTCTTTTGTAACCTTTCAAAAGTACTGTATCATAAACATTTTAAAAATTAAAGGCTGCCAGATGTACTCTTTAAATCTGTAACACAGCATTAAGTTATACCATTTGTTTTTGACTTGATTATTCCAGTCATTAATTCTTGCATGTATTAGTTACGTGTTGCTTAAGAAAAAATATGAAACAATAAAACTAAAAATGTTTTTTGGATATTTTACATATACACAATGATGCATATCATTTCAAAGGATGGAGCTTTACGCATAATGGACTTACACAACAGTAAAGTACACATTTCATGTTACGGCTATTTATGTTTTTTTCTTTAGTGGGAGGAAAAAAATGTAGGTTAAAAGATTTTTCCTGGGAATGCTTTACAGTAAAAGAATCAGGTTCATATTCAGTTACCACATTTTAATTGACTTGCTTAGTAACTTTTTTGAAAGACTGTAGTAAATTTGTTTAGTAATTAAGAACACCAAGGCCTATTACTTTGATGAATCCGTTGACAGATCATTATAATTAAAAGGAGTGCTAAGAAAGTCAAGAACAGGTTCCGCATATGTAGGAAAAAGACTTTCTTGCAGTGTCAGTAAATTGTTCTCATGTTTTAAACCTGGTCTTTCATACTGTTTTTTTTTTTTTTTTTACTTCTAAATTTCTCTTTATTAATTAGCTTGACCTCATTCTAGATTCAAAAGATATTTAATGACATAAACCAGAATAACTGTGTTACAAAGGGAGTGCTATTGCATATCTTTACACCGAGGTTTGCTTAGGTCTTAAAGCATGTTTCCATTTATTATATTTAAATGAACATTCAATAAATATTACACAGTTGGTAAAATACACTGTAATATATGGACTGTCATTTTTAAATATATTTTCATATTTATCTTCTTAAAAAGGTCTAGGTATGATCAAAACATAGGCCATACCCTGCTCTGTGAAAACAGAGATACATTACATACATTTGCTTTGACAAATCCAGAGCAATGATATATACAAAGAGGCTGTGCGGCAGCTCGTTTGTAGCTGGAACGTTATTTAACCTGAAGCCTATTTACTTCATTGTGGCTTGCCTCTTTCTTTCTCACCTTGCTCATTCCAGGGGCTGTACCTTACTTTGCCTGCTATATGCAGGTAATTCTCCACTGCTCACTTTACTGTTGCTATTACTATGCAAGCTATCTCCCTGTGCCATTAGAAATAAGTAATCTGACTAGCATTTCCCATAACCAATTATCTTTTCTCGTCTGTATATTACTGTGGAATATATATTGTTTCTATTGTTGGTGCCCCAGATAGTCATTTCTTCACCTCATTCAGCAGGTTTTGCCAGTAGAAACTATGCTAATCACTCAAACTAAAACAAAAAATAACTGAAATTAAAATATATATATATATATATATATATATATATATATATATATATGAAAAGAAAACAATGTTTTCTCCATAAAGACAAATTAACAGACTAGCTGAAACTATGGAATCTAAAGAATTGAAATGTTTCTTTTTTTCCCCCAAGTAAAGGCCTTTTCCATGACTCAAAACAACAAATATTCATGACATGCTACTTAAACAGTCAATGTAAACATTTTTTTTTGTAAAGGAAGTCTTTCAATGCTTGATGAAATTGACTGCATTTTGGGATCACTCTATAATTCTAATGATTAAAAATGGTAAATACAAGGTAAAAGCATTTAATAGGATACACTTTTCAGTGTAATAAAGATGTCATTTACAGATTGGTGATCGAAGAAATGGAGATGTTGTCCCATGATTCAGCTAGAACCTTTATTCTCGTGAAAAGGGACAGGATGTTTTCTCTCCCCAACCCTTTCACTCTTTTTCATGTCTTTATTCACATGTGTACGGGTTAAATGTTCTATCCTGCCAGCCATTAAATAACTGAATCATTTACCTCATATTCTGTATATGCATTAGAATGCTTTCCTCATATATGCACACTCATCCAGCTATTCCCTAACAAACTTAGCTGCTGTTTTCAGAATAAGGGCATTATAGAGACAAATTCAGATCTCTTATTCCCCCTCCCTGTCATTGCTATCAACTATACATTTCAAGTTTTTTAATTTACCAAATCTGAGGAAGGTACCACAGACTGGTTTAAGAAATGATTACACCCACTGTATCCGGTCAAAAAACCTGCATTATAATAACATCCAAGGAAGCCATTGAAGTCCTCCATTGTATTTAACAGTTTCAATGGCAACATTACCTGCAACTTCCTTCTATGCATAAGATTACACTAAATAATTATTTTTCTAGGGAGAGTTTCATATCACTGCAAAGAAGTATAAACTATGACAATCATACCTGTCATCATATGTGTGTACAATGTTTTCCAGTGTAGTGCAATGTCCAGCAGAGAGTTAGCATTAGTTTATATATATATATATATATATATATATATATATATATATATATATATATATATATATGTATATATATATATATATATATATATATATATATATATATATATCTAAATAAATACAATAACTGCGGATACAAGCTAACTGTAATGATATGGTATGTAATGATATGGTTACATACCACATCTAAGGAGTACTAGTACCTAAATATCTCATACTATTATATAGGCTTTATCATGCTGGCAAAATATAGCTATATGTTTAGGGAACCAAACAATTATGATTAGCATATTAACCAATCACCCATGAATACTTGTTGCATACAGCAGGAAATATTATTTGATTAAGATTATGTAACAGGAAATAAATTATACTCTGTGTACTCACAGTAGTGCCATACACACGTATTCAGGATGAATTATGTTCACACCAGCACTTTGGCAATCATGTGCAGTGAATATTATAGGTATGTAATATAATATGTTTGTGGAGTGGGAGAGTTCCTTTGTATGTATTTTGATCTGTTGTTTGTTGGTAAGGTTTATGCTGTTGGGTAATTAAATATTATAGACTTAATGCACCCATAAGTTCACTCTAATGTATACTGCTGTAGTTTGCTGTCATTAGATTTAAGGTGATGTCATCTGATATATGTAGAAGCCACTATCGTGCAAATGCTGGAGGTATGTAAATCACTTACTCTTTTCTGAATCTGCTAGATGCTGTGATGTGGATCCTCAAGAAGCAATTATGTAATAAGATGCGCTGATACTGTGACCAAAATTATGTAGGTACATAGAGGAGACAACCTAATAGCTAGACTCTGATTTGATAATTGGTTTTCTATTAGTATGCAAGTTAATGATGTCACCATCATTGTTTTGCATATTACCAAGGACTCTTTGTCACATGACTAAAATAATGCTTATATAACTTAAGTAGCACTATGAATTATTCTGCTGTAAGGGATACACAACTGTATTATGGTATCCCTTCCACACAAGAGTATAGTTACAATATGTACAATACACATTTTATTTATTTTAGTTTACATTCATTTACCAGGGAAGTCTGACTGGGTTTTTAGCCCATTTTTGGTGGATGCCTGGGGATAAAAGCTCCACATGAAAGTTTACAAGACACATTTTTACAGTTTGAAATAGAAAAACATACTTACATACAATTCTGACATACAATTATTTGACAGTTATGACATATAAAATGATATTTCCATATGATTTTGACATAGTATTATTGTACAGTTATAACAACATATTAGAAAAGAAAACAGAACATTGTAGGTTAGTGCATGCAGTGTAATTACATAGAGGTATAAGTAGATAGGTGGGAAATGTATATGTGTTATAAATGTTAGGTTAGAGGGAAAAACATTTGGTGAGATAAGATTTAATGAAGAAGTGAGAAGGTATACTAGTGCCTTTATTTTGTTGTAAGGTAGACATTTTTTTGTAATGATATTGTGATGATATTGTGATAATGCCTCTGTTGGTTTGTTACAGATGCTAGTCAATAGCCTCTAGTTATAAACCTTATAAATAAGGGGTATTGTACAAACTCAGAAGAATTATACCTAATCACCAGTTGGATTACTTTTTTCCAGTTTATATTCTATTTTATTTCTCAATTTTCTACTAAACTGACAGTGGCTATTACACAGATTGTTGGCAAAACATACTTAACAGCTAGGGCTCTAGAAAAAGCTTTATGTCTAAACAGACACCCACACACCAGAATATTTTAATAAAACAAGGCAGTGACAACGTGATAGTTACTTTTTGACTATGTGCAATATTTATTTGTGATGGGAACATTGTATGCTTGTACCGTTTGTACATAGTAGATCATATTATAATGTAGTGGCATCAGTGTACACTAAGAATTCACATTAGTATATATATTATCTTAACAGAGCAAATGTAGTACAAGTATATATGAAGGAAGTATGGGTAATATGCAAATTATAATCTGAACACATCTTTATTGCATCTCTGTATCCAAGTATAAGGGGTTCAAGTAGATACATGAATTGGTCCATCTTTACTTTGTACTGCCTGCCAAAACTAAGTAATACAGAGAATGGAAACATTACAGAACTCTGGTCAATATTATGCAAAATGCAAGTACATCACCAACTTTATAGTGGAAAGCACTTCAAACACCTAGGACTACCAAAAATGTGTTCACACCCATCAACTACTACAACCTTCCCAAAGGCAGTTAAAAAATCCTAAAATATATTACACATCTTATAATATTCATTGCATGTGGGTGTTACACTATCTGATAAATATGCATATTGAACATGCTTTATATTACCTGTGTATGCCACTTGTCAGTACACTGAGTAGCATGTCTACTGTTATGTAATCATATAACCTTTTCTCAAGTATGCAAAATGTACTGATGGGTAATTAGGTAATATGCTAAGCAAAATCATGAAAAATATTTTCAGTTTCCTGCACATATAACAACATTTTGTCAACATGGCAAAGCTATTATAATAGAACGTGATACTGGTTAATATTTCTACTAGTACTGGTTCGGAGGGTGTGCAAGTGTACAATTGCTGTTATCTTGTGCCCACAGTACATGGAATTTCTAGCATGTATGAACCAATATCACCATGATGTTGCTCATTTCTTTACACTGTACACTGCACAACCACATGATCATACCATACAGATTACTGCACTGTAACACATAACTGGTGTCTGTGTATCCAGGTAAGACTGTATTGAATAGCACTCTAGCTATCTGTAATATTGATGACCTCCTTGCAAAGTCCAGGCATTTCTGTAACTCTACTCATCTCTTGTTCTACTCACAATCCTGTATCATATGAATTTATGAATTTTCCTCTGCAAGACTGTTGTTTTATTTGCAAATTCATTGTAGTTTCCAGGGTTAGGCTGTCTTTCGTAGTAACATGGCCCCCCTTAGCCATCTTCTTCCTGACAGTACAGTTATTCAGTGTCACTCAAGTGTTTAACTTCTCCATGCTGGGGCCATGGGAGTCTCCACTGTTGTTCACATAGGGTGCTCATATGCAATGGCTTAAAATAGTGTTAAGAAGCCCTACCCTTATGTGCTGGCATCATTTGAAAGGTGATTGTGAAAATAAGGTGTGAACATCTCATTAGGTGTGTCCCAACCTTCAGAAAAGTGACAATAAATCTTCACAACCTACCCCCTCATCTGGCCCAACTCCTGTTTATGGTTCTGGTCTTGATGAAGGCACAGGGTTACAATGAAGATCTGCATCACATTATCACATTGTCCCTCTCTCTCCCCGCAAACAGAAGTGAGTGAGCAAGGCCTTATCATTTCACCTTTTGCACATCAGCTCCTACCAGTGTCTGCACCACATAAATCAATCCAGGGTCATCCCTCTACACAAATAGAGCCGGCCTGCTCTGTAAAACTTGCAGACTTTGGCAAATATATTTGCATCAGCACCTTTCTAATGCCAGCTAACTTTAACCCTGCCCATTTCTCTAACCCTGCACCTTGTCTTTCAAAAAACCCTTTCTATAACATTAGCACTAATGGACACAAACATGCAAGTACACCCCATGCACATATTACACTAGAGTTATGCTCTCACGTAATCCAATCCTATCCCTACCCCACCAACACTCACTCAAATAATCTCAATCCCCCAATGCCAAAACCTTCAAAATATATGAAGGTTTTGTTATTAGTTTCCCAAACCCACACTTAACAAACTTGCAGGCAATTGATGTTCCATTCACATGAAATATTAGATTTTCACTGAATTGAACTTGATTGCATTACAGCATCATTCATTCTGTCACCAAGAAGCAGATTTGATGGACTGAATGACGCCTATTTACATTTGTCTGACAGCTGTTCTGTCAACCACAGTGGATTACTGTTGTAGTGGAGCAAGGGATGTGTCCTTTCCCTGCTATGGTATTATCTCAAGAGTTGGTATATATAATTAGCAGAGAATGTAGGAGCACAGCCCCCTCACACATGAGGTGCAGGGGAATTTGACCCATACAAAGAAAATTTTTTTGGTTTTTCATGCTCCAAGAGTATGTGTCTTGGACCATGTGTTTCACTGACAATATTTTGGTTTTGATCATTTTGTGTCAGTAATCGATGCTCCAGTGTTTTGCAGCATGATTACCTTACATACACACACATACATGCATGTGTGTGTGTATGTGTGTCTCTCTACACCATAATATAAGTAAAAGCAACTTACAGTGTATTATTACATTGGATAAAAATCTGTATCGTCAATGTCACAAGCTATATGCATATCACACATGAACACCATTTGTTGCTTCGGCCCTTTAATTACTCCCATGAACTTTGGCATACAGTAGTGTAAGAATTTTTTTTGAATTCCTACTTGCACATGCAACTGTAACATAAGTAAAGCCAACACATACTGCTTCAGTCCATTAGATAGACTCTACCTTGTCAATATTACTATTGTTCTGTATATCACAAATAAATACTGTTTGCTACACTGCCCAGTTTATTACTCTGAAATCATTGGAGTAATGTAATGTAAGATGATTTAAAATCCCACACATTCTGTTTTCCTTAGGTTAAAATATTTTAAAAGTTTGGCGTTTCTTCTTTTAATTAGTTAACTTACACTAGCCTTTATCTGGCATTGGGGTGTACATAATCCTTAAGAGTCTTAGAAGTTATACAGATTGATAAAGTATGACCTGCTAATATTGGCATGAATTGAAATGGTTTAGTAATGTAGCAATTTTATAGCTTGAACAAGTTCTGTAGAATATGGTACAGTATTAATAGTATGGAAATGATAAGTGACTACTACATTTTTTGCTATGTAATACAAATATATGTTCTTTTTTCTTTGCTTTTTTACATGAAGATATTGAGCCAATTTGCAAAAGATTAATGGAATACAGCAGACAGTGTGAAGTTGAATGCAAAATTTGTGGTAAACCAGGTAATATACTAATGCACCTCAGTTTGTGCGGGTTTGCACTTGTTAAGCTCTGCACTGCGGCATTGAGTTGAGGCAAACTATTACTGGTACCAGAAAGTCTGCTCTTCAGTTTTTCCCTTAGATCTTGCTAGTTCTTTCTCTCTTGCACTTCAAATAGCCTAATCACTTTCCACGTCAAAAGGTTTTTGTAGCAATTATTGTAGGACACCTAAGTTCCATCAGCACTAGTCGTTCTTCATGGAAATAGCTCCAGTACTTAGTAGTTATGATCACCCCTCCTGGCATCATTAAAGGGCGGTTTCCTGTGCTTCTCCAATTAACCTGGTGGACTTGGGCATTCTGAGGCAGTGCAGCAACTGCCTCATGTACACAGACAATCCTCTCCTCTTACCTCCCAATGCTCAGACTTGAGAGAGATGCACTTATATCACCAAATTGGAAACTATGCACTCTCCAGCCAAGACCGGACTAGCTGGTCAAGAGGAGAAGGTCAACACCTGCACCACACCACATGGAACACATAGCCTTCCAGAACACCCACTATCACAGCTCTCACATAAAAACACAAACCACACATCCACCTTTGTGGAGGCTCTCAATAGAAATTTACCCAAACAGCAGAGCCCTCCAAGACATAAATGAACTCTACCACCACAACTCAACACAAACTACAGGACACATAGCTCACCTCCACAATGTGCCCCTCAACCTAAGCCCCTAAAGCTAAACACCTTGCCCAATACACTAATCATAGGTGAGTCAATAGTGAGGCACACAGATGTCCCACTCACTAGGTTGAATAAAGAGAAGGTAATAGTCAGCTGTCTGTCAGGTGCCAAAATCCGACACATAACGCACTTCACACCAAGAACAAGTATGACTCTGTCATTGTCCATGTGGGTGTGAATAACCTAAGATGCACCTCCTTGGACTACATGAAAAGAGACATGGTGGAGCTCTCGGATTATGTGGCCCAGGCAAGTATGACACTATCCCTGAGCAGTATCCTACTGTCACCCAGAATGATACCACAGTACAAATAAAAAATAATTGACTTCAACAATTGGCTAAGATTCTGGTGTCATTCTAAGGGGATACAGTATCTGTCTCCTTGGGATGACATGATTGACAGACCTCAATGCTTTTTCAGAAATGGCCTGCATCTGTCACTAGGGGTGGGAGGTTGACGTAATGGTTAAGGTGCTTACCTTAGAAACACAAGGTGCAGGGTTTGATTCTGACATGGGGTAACTGGCTAGGCTTAAAATGGCCCATGAGGGCAGTTAGCCTAGTACTAACCAAATATTAACCTATGAACCCCTGGGTTTCTGGGTACTGGCTAATGCTCTTGCCACCCTAAAGTGCCTTTTTTAGGTAGTGTTCCAAAGACCAAATTACCACCGTAACAGGTATAAATAAATGCAATCTGAGGGTCATGATGCTCAACACTAGAAGTCTAAATCTCAAGATGCACTTGCTCGAAGCACTCCTCAAAATGGAGAACATCGACATTTGTGCTGTAATGGAGACTTAGTTTAAAGCGGCAGAAAGCACCTGTGCACTACCAGGCTATAACTCATTCCACACCTTTCGGCCCTGAAACATGGACTGAAACTCCAAAGGTGGTGGTGTCTCCATATTCATAAAGGCTATACACACCTCCAGACTAGTAGCCAAGCATAACACATCTGAGATACTTCAGGTAATACTAATATTGGGTAAGATGGCGATCCAGGTCATAGCCTGCTATAGGTCCCCAACCATGTCCCTAGACTCTCACTCTATGTTCCTAAGCACCCTGGAATCTATCAAGGTCCAACCCAACACTCTGGTAATAGGAGACTTCAACTACCCCTCCATCAACTGGGAAAATGACTCGAGCACCAATACACTGGCCCAACACTTCCTGGAATTCATCAATTCCAATGGCCTGGACCAGCTCATTCTGACTCCCACTAGAGGAAGCAACATCCTTGACCTGGTTATTACTAACATGAACAATCGTTGCTGTACACCAGTAGTCAATCCCTCCCTGGTCAGATTTGTCCATGAACTAATCACCATGGAAATCCACATCTCTCCCACACCCCCCGCAAAGGTAACTACCTTGAAAAACTTCTCCAAGGCTGACTTTAGACAACTAAAGTCAGAAGTGGCTGATTTCATGGCACCCATGCCAGTGGAAAATAGCTGCATGACTGCCGAATCATACACCAATGCACTGCACGGGCATGTACACAAATGCATGGAACTAGCCATACCCAACTGAACCAAGATGATCACCTCCAAAAAAGTAGCCAATCTGGTGGTCCCCTGCCATTAATAAATTCTACAACAGAAGGAAGAAACTGTTGCAGAAAAAGGTGAAGTCTCAAGACTGGAAAAACTCACTTATTAGCCTCAACAAAAAGCTGAGATCCCTCATCAAATCCTCATAAGCCGGCTATGAAGGCAGAATTGTGGCAGGCATTAAAAACAATCACAAAGCCTTTTATAGCTATATTAAGAACCTCCACAGCAATACCCAGATTTACTCTGAGATACTGCACAATGGTACCTCCTATACCCAGCCAACAGATATTGCCAAGATAATGGCCGACAGATTCAGTGCCAAATTTACCCCCCCCCCCCAAAGGACCAATCACAATACCGGAAGAATGCCAGGCATCCAGCATTACTCCAGCACCAGTTAAAGCTGCATTGTCTAGGGCCAAGAATACAGCTTCCATGGGACCCGATAATATCCCTGGCTGTGTTCTACATGAACTACAAAGTGAACTGGCACCTCATCTGTGTGCCCTGTTCAGTCACAGCCTCACCTCAGGCTTTGTCCCTACCAAATGGTGCACTGCTACAGTCAACCCTCTCCATAAAGGGGGAGCTACTACAGACCCTGAGAATTATTGCCCCATTACTTTAATGAGTCTGATATGTAAAGCTATGGAACACATCATCATGGCCCTGATTAACAAAGATATAGGAAATCTCCAAACTCTAGATCCCACGCAGTTTGGCTTTGTAAAATGGAGATCATGACTGCTCAACCTGGTTGACTTCTTTGAGTCAGTCACCAGGGCAGTGGATGAAGTTAAGGCAGTGCATACAGCTTACCTTGATCTGGCCAAGGCCTTTGATACCATTCCTCACTCAGGAATTATTGATAAACTTATCAAACTAGGCATCATCCCCTACATCACTAGGTGGGTTGCAAATTGGTTTACTGATAGGACATGCAGTGTTAAAGCAGCAGACTCCAAGAGAGACTGCAGGCCAGTCATGAGTGGAGTCCCACAGGGATCGGTCCTGGGTCCTCTCCTGTTCAGCTTCTATTTCTCAGAAGTCCAGGCCAACACAAAGGGTTTCTGGCTGATCAAATTCGCAGATGACTGCAAGCTGGGAGCCATTATTAACTCCCTAAGTGATGCAGACATCCTACAGAAAGGCCTCACTGAGACCAATGACTGGTGTCAAAACCATGGCCTTAAGCTTAATGCCAAAAAATGCGTCATCATCCCCTTTGGTAAAAAACTCAGTTCCGACTAGTTACCACATCGATGGGAGCCCACTGAACACTGAAGGTGTTATAATAGATCTGGGGATGCAGGTTGACAGAAACCTCTCCCTCGACCACCACATTGCCACTATGGTCAGAAAGTCCTTCTATGTGGCACATCTCATTACCAAGGGTTTTGCATCCAGGATGAAAGAGGTCATCATCTCTCTCTACTCTTCCCTCATTAGACCAATCATCAAGTATAATACCCCATTTGGCATGTACCTCAGTAAACACCTGCAACAGCTAGAGAGGCCACAGAAGTACCTCATGAGGAGGATCATAGGCATTAAACACATGTCCTTCATGGACAGACTCAAAAGACTCCAGCTATTCTCTGTCTCATATCGCCTACTTATAGGTGATCTCTGCTTGACTTACAAAGCCATGTTTGACTCAGCTGTATTAGAAATGCTGCATCTAAAGAAATCCCAATCCCTCCACACCACACGCTCCAAAGACTGTCACCTCATTTCCACAATCAACAGAACATGTTGGAGGGACAGGTTCCTCACCCAGAGACTGCCCATGTTATGGAATAGACTTCCTATACATGTCAAGCAGAGCACCTAGCTGACCTTCTTCAAGAGAACTCTTGATATGTGGATGGGGAATAGAAAGTTCACCCCTGGGCTGACTCCAGTGGCTGTACTTAATAGAGGCACTGGGAACTAACTTCGGACGACATGATGCCAGGGCATTTCTATGGGCTAGGCTTGTAAAGGCTCCAGGGCCATTAGCTAGTACACACCTATGAACCTATGAAGCTATGAGAATACTACCTTAGTGTAATGGAATTAGAACTGGCAAGCAGTAATCATGGTGTACCATCATACATAACTTGAAACTGAATGCCTAACAAGAAATATCCACAAGTTGTCCCCAATAGGCAGTAAAGGAATGACAAAACATAAAGGAAAATCAGCAATAATCCCAGTATATTATGAATATCCATAATATATTGTGGAAACCAATATAACACACAACGGAAAAAAATATTTCCAAATACATACTTGCAAAATCCATCATAATCCACAAAAATGCATAAAAATATTAGTTTCTGTAAAGTGGTGTTCATGGCCACATCACTAGCACTAATTGTAGGTAACAAAAGAAGGGTGTGTGTGGGAAATGGTTTATCTTCATTTTGTCGAGAATGGTATGTGCGATCGTGCATTTGCGCAACTCAACAGAGTGAATTACAGAACACTTCCGAGGATAAATGTTAAAAATGGTTTGACAGAAAACCATTTTCATTTGTCCATGTGTTTGAATGGCATAGTGCATTTGCATTATAGCCATTCGAACCTCTGTGAGTTGGCGTTATGGCTTTTTGTTGTTGTCCTTTCGATGTAATGCATGTCGGACAACAGACACACGACCTAACAAAGGTAAACCATGGGAAACACAAATAATGCATACACTCTGGGAAATAGGGTTATAGAAAAAAATTTGGAGGGTAAGGCACACAAGATGGATGAGAGAAAAAGAAGATCAGAAGGAGAGTCAAAGGGGTATAGATATTTTTTGTGGTAATGAAGCCCTTTTTTCATTTGTAGAGAAAGGAAGGATTGGAAAAGTGTTGGTAAATGGAAGAGGTAAAAAGGGTGAGTAAAAAACAACAAAGAACATACCACAGGACATACAAAAAGGGCATGCAAGTATACACTGTTCAACATATAAAATCAATTTTAATCATTTTTACTTATATGATATTTATTAATTGTTTGTTTTTGGAAGAATTTTGAATAGGATGAGGGTATTAAATGTGTTCAAATTATATTTATTAAACGTAAGAAGTTATAAAACTATTTTGGTTTATAGGTTTTTATTATATGTGGAATTAACTGATTTTTATTAATCTTGTTGCTTTTAATGTTGATTGAATTCTTTTAATTGATGTTATTAGGGTATAAATACATATGGATGTGGTTGCTTTTCATTTACTGATGAAGTTGATGACGAAAACGTGCTGTATCTGTACAAGCGTTAGTGTGGACAATAAACTGTGTCTGGATTTTGCAATTACATTGTTCGTGTTCATTCCTGGTTGGTGGTGCTTACTACTGTTTCTTGGTCTTTTTGTGCACACCATTGGTCCTTTTTTGTGTTTAAGTATACAGAAAACACACACATGGACTGCGCAACCAGGGTCAAGGGAAGTGATTGAACAGAGTAGGAATGCAAACCAGTCATGGTGCAACAGAATAATACATTATGTACCAATGCACAAACCAGAGTACTAAATGGGAAAGTTGACAGTGCAGTACATGGCAAGTAACAAGCATCACCTCTCAGCAGGCTGCTGGCAGCACAGGTGTAACCCACTCAACAGCAAGGAAAATTGTATCTATAAATGGACATGCAGGATCACAAAAGCAGAGGTCAGAATAAATGCCCCAACCCTATATTCAAGGAATAAACATCTTTGCACAAAGCAAAGCAGCAGTACTGCACCAAATGCTTCAAGTGGCTGCATAATGGCCAAATAAGCATAATAATTCCACAAGTGGTCAGGAGACATGTGAAACTGTTGTCACAGGGGGCATTACATAGCAGAGGCAACACAGATGGTGATGAGGTATGCAATGGGGATACGTGTCATGCATGGATATTCTACAACCAGAACATCCAAAATGCTTGGCAAGCACACCTCAAACAATGGCGTGCAATGCTATGTTGCCTTGCATGGAGGTCATTGTAATATGGATACATTTGGAAAACATCAAAGAAGCATAACAGATGAACAGCATCAAGGCTGTCTGGCAACAGATATACAGGAATTATGACAAGTATGTCACAAAAACATGTCACACCAGTTAAGATAGTACACAGGTGGATTCCTCACAATTACCACCATAGTGTGTGGTTGTAACTTGCACATGACAGCATATTATGATTGCTGAAGTGTAGTACCAGCATAGTACATCTACTAGCCAATTATGCTACAGTAATAACCATATACACATTATTGTACACATGTGACATGTAGATGTGTACCCCATAGCCAAAAAAGAGAATGAAAGCAGTCATGATAAGATACTAGTAATAATGAACAATCTGTCTGAAAAACTATCAGAGAAAGACACAGGACAGGCACATCAGAATCAAGCAATCACACATATATGTGTCCCAAACACAATACAGAGTGCAAGTGTTGCAAAAAAAGAAGCAGCAAGGTGATGAGGTGTGAGATGTGTTCAGTATGCACATGTGACAGGATGTAAGGTGTGTGTATGTCTTTGTGTGTGTGTGTGTGTGTGTGTGTGTGTGTGTGCGTGTGTGTGTGTGTGTGTGTGTGTGTGTGTGTGTGTGTGTGTGTGTGTGTGTGTGTGTGTGTGTGTGTGTGTGTGTGCAAATTACTCGTGACATAGTTAAATATGACATGAAACCTGCATGTAGCATAGGCACACAGAAAACACAATCCCTTAGTGAAACTGCTACACTATTTAACTGTCACTTCATTGACAGTATCTCCAACCTTGTATCAAACAATATCCATGCTCTACCTACTTTTAATCAATTCTCTGCTTCAAATACTTCTATAATGAGTACAAATTCTGCCTTCACTCCATGTCTCACCACAACTGCTTTAACATTTACACTCCACCCATTCTCCACCAACTTCATAAAGAAACTTCTACTAAAATTCAAACCCAGTTTAATCTCTGCTGATAACTTTCCTGCAGAATACCTCAAGCTTGCTGCTGAGGCCATAGCTTACCCTGTAAGTATTCTTATCAACAGATCAATCTCTGAATCATATGTCCCATACATCTGGAAAAAGTCATACATTCTCCCCCTACACAAAGAAGGTTCCTCCTCTGATCTATCTAACTACCACCCCATTGCAATCCTATCACCTTTGTCCAAAATACATGAAAAATGTATCTATTTACAACTCATTAATTATCGTGTTCATAACACACTACTGTCTCCAACACAGCATGGCTTCAGACCACATCACAGCACATCAAGTGCTTTTTTATCCTTCATGGATACCATAAATTATGAGAGAGACCCTGGTCAACTTGTTTCTGCACTCTTTTTAGATCTCTCTAAGGCATTTGATACAGTCTCACACACTAAACAATTACATGAACTTCATAGGTTCATAGGTTCATAGGTTGGTACTAGGCTATCAGCCCTAGGGCCTATACAAGCCTAGCCATAACAATTCCCTGGCTATTTCTTCCCACACTATTTACTTCCCTGGACCCCTGCCTAGCAGGGTGACTGACGTGATCCCTGGGGTGAATTTCCTTTCTCCCATCCAATCATCAAGGTTCCTTTTGACGAGGGCCAAAGAGGCACTCTGCGTGACATTTATGGGCAATCTATTCCAGAGTCTGGGAGTCTCTGGGTCAGAAACCTATCCCTCCAGCATGTTTTGTTTATTGTGATGACAAGTTTTAGATCCCTGGAGCGTGTGGCTCTGAAGGATTGGGATTTCTTTAAGTGTAGCATGTCCAACAGCTCTGGGTTTGACATGGCCTTGTATGTTAAGCAGAGATCGCCTCTGAGTAGATGATATGCGACAGAGTATAGCTGGAGTTTTTTAAGGCGGTCAGCGTAGGGCATCTGCTTTAGGCCTGTGATTCTTTTAGTGAGGTATTTCTGCAGCTTTTCCAGTTGTTGCAGATGTCTTGAGAGGTACATACCAAACGGGGCATTGTATTCTATGATGGGTCTAATGAGGGATGAGTACAGTGGGACAATGACCTCCTTTTTTCTGGATGAAAAGCCCTTAGTGATGAGGTGTGCCACATAGAAGGATTTCCTGACTGTTGTGGTGATGTGGTTATCGAAGGTGAGACCACTGTCCACCTGTGTCCCTAAGTCTCTTATCACACTTTTGGTGTTTAGTGTACTGCCCTCTTTATGGTAATTCACCGGTACATGTTTTTTTCTCAAAGAGGATAACTATACATTTCTTGGCATTGAGCTTGAGCCCATGGCTCTGGCACCAAGCTTCTGTTTCTGTAAGGCCCTTTTGTAGAGTATCCACATCATTTGGGGATTCAATAATGGCTTCCAGTTTGCAGTCATGGTCTTTCCTGTCTTGGTCTCACATCATCTTTCCTTGCATGGTTCAAAAGTTATCTAACAAACAGATATCAGTCAGATAAGTGGTATGGTTCTCTTTGTCTCTTTCTACCAAACGTCACAGGGGTGCGAGTAGGATCCATCCTTATGCCCCTTCTGTTCAACATCTTTATAAATAATCTTCATTTATATGCTAAAAAATCCAAATTAATCCAATATGCTGATGACAAAACTATTATTTGTTCATCAAATAAACGAACTCACCCGCAACTCAGTACCCAAGAAGCTTTTTCATCTATTGAACTCTAAAATACCCAAAACCACGATCAGCGTAGTTGTTAAACTGAAATAAAAATAAAAAAAACACAACACCAGAACACAATAGAGTCTTTAATTACATAAAGTTTTGAGAGCTTTTATTCCAACTGAAAAGGAACTTCATCAGAAACAATATGATCTCAACTTCCTTCCTTTTATACACTTAAAAAATGTGCCAAAAACCACAAGCAAAATTTAAAGGTATACACACATTAAAATACCAATACTATTCCCAAACTTCCTGCATCAAATATATATTCATGCTAAACACCAATACCATTAAATATAAAAGTAAATATTGTATAACAAACATAATATCAGATGTGTTAAGAATTAGTAAACAGTAAACACATGAAATAGCTTGCACGATCAATTGAACTACTTAAAAACATTTTAGAAAAGTTTGGTTATAGAAGTCTTATGACAGGCAGTCTGACTTAATTTTCAAAATAGGCTTGATAGATATTAAGTCATTAGTGAGGCGGTGGCATTCAATAAAAGTTGCCAGTGAAGCTCCCTCTTTCTCAACAAAGGTTTCCCAATCACCACCCCTTTCTGGGCATTTCACCTTCTCTAAAATGGTAAAGCCAAATTTCTTAAAATCCTTGCACACCAAAGAATACTTGCAAAGGGCATTACAAGATTTGGCTTTACCAATTGCATACACATGCTGATAGATTTTTGTCCACAAAGGTCCAATAGTCTTTCCTACATAGAATGCTGGACAAGATAGACGGAAGACTATATATACAACACACCCTTAGTATTGCAGTCAAATCTGCCATTACTATAATCAATCTAGGAAAACCTTCCACAGAAAAACAACTGCCTTAAAAAATAAATCTACATTGTTTGCAGGTTCTGTACCACTTCATGCCCCAACATTTGGTAGAGATATTGTCATAACTCCTTTCTGGTTCTAGGATTGCTTTAGAATTTTTGTTATTTTTAAAAACAAATCCAGAGGCATCAAAAAGCAGTACTCTAGTGTGCTTTGATGGAACTTTTCAAAGAATGGATGCCTTTGCTGTATTGCAGGACCAACACCTGTGAAGAGTTACCTGGACTGTTATCATTGTTTTTATTCTGACCCATCATGGATCCAGGTTGTCATATAATGGAGGCATATCAATAATTTCTGTGCTCTTTCACAAAACTACTAATATCGTCCAACATGCCCTGTGGGTAGCTTCTGCTTGTAAACATTTCGCAAAGTTTGATAGCTTCAACTCAGAAGTTGGTGTCATCAGTAACTAATCTACTAAGCCTGATCAGTTGACCTCTCACCAATTTTTTTTTTTCTGCCATGCAGAGTGCTGACTATCAAAATGCAAATATGCATTTGAAAAGTGTTTTCCTAGTAATGTTGGACTCGTATCTTTGTTCCTCAAACTTTTTGTACAATGTGATGTCAAGAAAATCAATAGAATATATGTTCCATTGGTGGGTAAATACTAGGAAGTGGTGGAGAGGTTTAAAAAGTCCATAAAAGACTTCAATTCCTCTGAACTGCCCTTCCACAAAATAAATATATTATACAGGTACCTGAAATAAACTCCAGTGACAGAAGAAAAAGGTGAACTTAAAACCATGGAGGTCTCCTGGAACCACACAGTTGTCAAATACTGGAGCTGAAGCTGCCCCCATGGCTACACCTCTGTGCTGTTTGCAATATTCACCTTCATAGTATACAAAGTTGTTAGTCAGCAAAACCTCCATACACTGGAGGATCAATCTAACTTCAATATCACTCATATCTATGTCCATGACCATAGCTTGATGAAACCAGTCCAACCCCTCCTTGTGGGGGATGACAAAAAATAAGTCTTTGATGTCTATTGTAACAATGTGGACCTCAGGCAAAAACATGGCTTTAGACATAATCTCAGGAAAATGCCAAGAGTCCTTTAGTATATGTTGCTTAGCTACTGTAAATGGTTTAAGCTTAAAGCCTACTAATTTGGCCAAAGTTTCCATTTTAGACCCACCAGGAGCTACAGTGGATCTTAAGGGTGGGGGTCAGATATCGATTTATGGATCTTAGGAATTCCTAAACTTACTGGAATCCTAGGCTTCTTCACTAGTAAAAATTCCCTAATGATCATAGGTAAATCGAACATCATGAAAATATCCTCCAAAATCAAATGAATGGCGTAGTAAGCAATGTTGATTTTGTTCCATGAAGCCTCAATAAAAAATGTTCCATTATGTAAATGAGCCAACATTTTGGAGGAATAACAATGTTTGTCCATTATGCCTACTCCTCCACCTTTATCAGGTTTCATGATGTGCAAACTTTTATCATTGGCCAGTTTGTATAACAGTTCCCTCTCCTCAGGAGTAAGGTTGTAAAATTTGGGTTTTCTGTTATTATGACACCATTCTCTCATGCTTTTCTCACATAACTGTTCAAATAAGTGAATGCTAGGTAAGAGGGGTGGGTTAAAAATGCTAGTTAATTTTAGGCGAAAACTAGAAGAGCTTTGGTCATTAGGTGGCAGAGTACGTTGCAAGTTCAGCTTCCTGGTAAACAGTTTGAGCTCAGTCAATAAATCTACCATATCGGGATAGCTAGAAGGCACATATTTAAAACCTTTTTGAAATAAAGTGCCAAAGGTGTTGGTCATGTTAAGTGGGGGAAAATTGTATATCAGACAACCCCCAAAATTAAAACAGAATCAGTACCTTCTTTTTCCTTCACCAGTGACTCCAGGAGGATTACTTCAGAAACCATCTTTTCCGGTAATTGGTTCTCCAAAAAATCTATTGTCCATGCCCTTTTTGGGGGTTAGAGGGTTGATTGGCTTGTCTCTCCCTTCTCTCCTCTAATCACTTAGATCAACGGGGGATGTTACCCCCGTTGACTTCACCCAGATCATTATCAGATGCTGTGCCACTATTATTCTTTGGTTCTCCTCCTCCACGTGGGGCAGAGTAGACTTTGCTGTTCTTGTAGTCATTGATGTCTCTGAGAATCTTTCTTTCTTTCCTTTTAAAGAAAGCTGTCTCATGTTCTGACACCTTTTTTAGAATAGACTGGAATTCTTCAAATCGATACTCAAACAATAAATCTTTCTGTATCTCAGAATCAAGATTACAAATTTCCTCCTCTAGCTGGTTCAACCACCTCAGATTAACCCAAACAATTATATTCATATATTCAATACCTATAGAGTTGAAAGATTCCACAAGTTCAAAATGCAACAGGGTCCCTTGGATAACCTCATTGGGATATTTCCAAACGTGTAAGCCTTTTGGTACTCACTTGTTACTAATACAAAAGTTAAGAAAAGCATTAGCCAACTGTATTGACATACATTTAGTCAGTAATGATTCAAATGTGTTAATTCTTGCTTCAAATGTAAGTTCATGATCATTAAACTGTCTATTATTCTTCTCAGACCCCTGGACTACTTCTTCACTGAACAAATGTTTTGGGGTAAACCAATCTGAATGTTGGAACTTCCCCTAGAACTGGAAGCAGCGTTTGTATCAATAAAACTGGTGTTCGAACTTTTGGTACATACTGCAGCATAAGAGTAACTTTTTTTCCATACCTGTACTAGATTTGTCATTGCCTGCAATCCTTGTTCCATTATTAATGTTGCCAAAAGCTGCAACCAGAGAGTCCACATGGTCCCTAAGCTGATCCATACATTCTATCAAAACAGTAAGATCCACTGGTGAGTTGTTGTGACTGAATAAAGTGGAGCTGGCTTCTAAGCTAGAAAACAACTCTGTTTGTGACATTCTGGTGTAAACTTAAACAACCAAATACCCCAAACCATGATCAGCATACTAGTTAAAATGAAATAAAAATAAGAAAAACGCCACACCAGTACTGAAATCCCTTAATGATGGGAAGAAAGCGCTCAATCGTTTGTAAATGTGAATAAAAACTTTGAAGAAGTGATTTCCAGCCGTGGCAACGTTTATTAAATGCCACCGCCTCACTGGTACTAATGACTTAATATCTATCAAGCCTATTTTGAAAATTAATAGACTGCATGTCATAGGACTTCTATAACCAAACGATTGTAAAATGTTTCTTATTGTTCAATTGATCATACAGCCGTGGCAGTGTTTGTTTTCAGGATTATTAGTGGACTTTACACTGTTTGGCTCAATTGTGTGTTACTATTTAATAAACGTTGCCAGTGAAGCTTCTTCTTCTCAACAAAGGTTTCCAAATCATCACCACTTTCCTGGCGTTCCACCTTCTCTAAAATGGTAAAGCCAACTTTCTTAAAATCCTTGCACACCAAAGAATGCTTGTAAAGGGCATTACAAGAGTGGGTTTACTAATTGCATATACATGCTGATAGATTCTTGTCCACAAAGGTCCAATAGTCTTTCTTACATAGAATTATTGACAGGACAGACCAAAGACCATATATATATATATATATATATATATATATATATATATATATATATATACACACAACACCCTTAGTATTGCAGTCAAATCTGCCATTGACTGTATTCAGTCTAGGAAAACCTTCCACTGAAAAACTACTGCCATCAAAAATAAATCTACACTGTTTTGCAGGTTCTGCATCGCTTCATGCCCCAACCTTTGGTAAAAACATTGTTATAACTACTGTCTGCTTCTAAGATGGTTTTAACATTTTATTTTAAAAAACAAGTCTAGGTTGTTGCCTTAATGAGTTGGTTAACCCAAGGCAACCAAAAACAGTATTCCAGTGTGCTTTTGGACCTTTGCGAATCAGCATGTGTATGCAGCTGGTAATGCCAACTCTTGTAACGCCCTTTACAAGCATTCTTTGGTGTGCAAGGATCTTAAGAAGTTTGGCTTTATCATTTTAGAGAAGCTGGAACACCCAGAAAGAGGTGTTGCTTGGGAAATCTTTGTTGAAAAGAGAGCTTCACTGGCAACTTTTACTGAATGCCACTGTAATTGGCATGAATTAATATCTATCAAGCCTATTTTGAAAATTAAGTCAGGCTGCCTGTCATAAGACTTCTATAACAAAACTTTTCTAAATTGTTTTTAAGTAGTTCAGTTGATTGTGCAAGCTATTTCATGTGTTTAATCTTTAGTAATTCTTAACGCATCTGTTATTTTGCTTATTTTATATTTATATGTTTATTTTATATTTAATGGTATTGGTGTTTAGCATGCATATATATTTGATGCAGGAAGTTTGGGGATAGTATTGGTATTTTAATGTATGTATACCTTTAAATTTTGGCTGTGTTTTTTGGTGCCTTTTTTAAGTGTATAACAGGAAGGACGTAGAGGTCACATTGTTTCTGATGAAGTTCCTATTCAATTGGAATGAAAGTTCTCAAAACTTTGTGTAGTTAAAGACTCTGCTGTGTTGTGGTGCGGCATTTTATTTATTTATTTTTTATAGCTGTTGAACTCTTGTTAAACAACTCCCAATTGCTACTTAACCCCCAATAAAACAAAATGAACATTTTTTTCTTCCAAAAGGACAAACAGTAAATAAACCATATTTCAAAATTCATACCATAAATAGCACTCTAATTGAAGTTGCCCCTTACACTAAGCTGCTAATTGTAATCATCGATGAAAACTTAAAATCTGATCTTCATATCCAAGCTAACATAAAAAAACCCACCAAAAATTAGGCAAGCACTATAAACATTCTCTTTTTCTTAACCAAACCACCAGAATCACTCTTGCTAACACATACCTATTACCTTCCCTGCAATATGGCACAAATACCCTTACTAATCTCCACATCTCCCTCTTATCTAAACTTGAAGCTTGCTACAATGAAATTGCAAAATTTGCCACATTTGTCTCCCAATTCTATTCACCACTGCACCTCTCTCCAATTATTAGGATGGCTAGACCACAACGTCTCTCCTACATGCAACTCTTACCAGTCCACATTATATATAAAGTTACTGCCTTTTCTGCTCTAACCTCCATTCTTCCTAGCTACCTCCCCCCTAGATCTTTAAGATCCAAAGACAAACAACTTCTATCAGTTCATAAGCCCAGTAAAAATGCTGGAAAATGCCTCTACTCCAATCACATTGCCAAAGCTTGGAACAATCTTCCCACAAATATTAGAAATAACTCTAACTTTGTCTCATTCAAATATGCATTCTTAAGCAAAGTATGGATCTGCTCCTTCTCTATCTAAGCCAACTTAGTTCTGTTTCCCTCTGCCTTGATTACCTACCTTGGCTATCTTGGCTGCATTTTACAAACACCTTTGCACCTCTGACTACCTCCTCAACAACATCTGCCCCTCACTATGCTTTTCTCTGCATGCTCTCCCTCCTACTTCTGTTTTTAGTTATACTTACATGGTGACTACACCTCTGTTACCCCATTCACATCTCCCCTCTCTTCCTATGTCTGCTATTCTTGTCACACACACTGATTGCCTTCATCACGCTGTCATCTGCTACTGCACTTTCCCTTGTGCTGTCTATCCTCCCTTTTTCCTATTCAGGTAGTTAATCAGGATTGTAGTGGAGTTCCTACTTTTGTTGCCTTTGTGAATATCTAGTAAAGCCGAGCATACCGTACCTGCGAGGTGTTTGGTTTCTACTGTCCTTTGTGAATATCTGTCATGTCTCTTATAGTGCAATTTTTGACATGTATATTTTATTTGTTTAAGAATTCTGTTGTGAAGTATTATTAATTACCATGTACCTTGGAGCTTTTCTCCCTGGGCATTTGCTGAAAATGAGATCCTAGGATACATTTCCTGGTAAACAAATGTCAAATAAATAAATAACTAAATAAATAACTAACTAAATAAATGAATAATAAATAAATGACCACTATGACATAACCATTTGTACTGCCGTGTAAAAGGTAACTGTACTGTGACTGTAAAAATGTGAGTCTGGTGTACACACCTATTGCACACCACAATGGGGAGTAATGCACATTTATATCTCAAAATAAGAGAGGTGCGTGGGGGGCTGCAAACTAACTGCCATGCAAAACACTGCAGACATACTATGCTGAATGTGCAGTGCAGAAAAATGTAAACAGTTGCTACTTGCGCCAAAGGTGTACACACAGTGTATGAAGAAACAAAAGGCATAGCACAGTGGTCTTGCACCATAAAAATGAGGCTGAGTGGAACTGTGAACTAGTGCAAGTACTATGACATATGAGAGGTTACCAACATAACACAAAAATCACTCTGCGTGACATTTGGCTGTTCTGTTCATTCTGTGTCAACAGTACAGCAGATAACACAGGTCAGGAGTAGGTCTAACAACATCACAGACAAGATGAGGGAATAACACACATAATTCCACTTCGCACTCAGACCGAGCTACACCTAGGTGTACATGCACAGTATATATGCTGAACACAGATTTGTACTGAGAACTGCATTGGACAGAAAGGCCAAATGTACAGTAATCAGAAGGACATATTTCACATGGGAGTGGGTTACACACCTTTCTGTAAGTTAGTGATAACCATCTGCTGTGGCAAATACTGCTCAAAAATCCACAATGCCAGCATGGCACAACATATACATGCAAAGTAGGCAACTATGTCACCCAAGTGCAGATGCCATCACAGGGAATGGCATCACAATGGGACACTTCAGGAATGTCAGGAATGTTAGTAGATGTAACAGCCAACATATGCCATATGCCATCACCTGTAGTTATAGTCATATGAACACTGTCAATATGACACCTTTGTGAACAATGGCAGACTGCAATCTACAGTGATCCTAACTGTAACATAAAAGGTCCAATAGGAACATACATGAAACATAATGGACTATAGTAAGCAGATTAGGCAGGCCACATGAAGAGGTAATTGTTAACTGTGCCATTTGTCTGTAACAATAACAGCATAAACAGCAACAGTGTATGTCCCTGTAATAAGATGTTTACCATGGAAGTGGCATGTGTGGAAATGTAATGTAATGTAATGCAGATAAATTACATGGCCACATAAGAGCCCATTGTGAAGTGTGGATCACAAAGTAGATAGTGAAAGCATGACCGCACTATGAGTAAAGGTACACAGATATGTGTATATAAATGAAATAACCCCTGCTTATAGAGACACCATGGTGGCAACATAACATGAGTAGAATAATACTTACAGACTGGAGACCCCATCTTGATCAGGTCAGGCATAATATACAATCTACCGTACAGTCTCCCAGCAGGAGTCACACATGGCCATGTCATGTCCTGGAAGAAGGTGTCCATCAGGTTCTGCATCTGGATCTGGGACATATCACTCACCACCTCTTGGATTTGGTCCCTCAGGTTATCTGGAAGAGGTAATGGAGGTCATCGCCATCATTCAGTTGGAATGATGGGCCAGATTTTCAAAGTTCATTATCATATTCTCATTGTTCTCTCTGGTCCTTGGAGTTAGAATCCACTGGTAGAACCTGAGCTTGTTGACATCATCATCTGTGGATGGGCTGATTGGCTACAGCCCAACATGATGCTATGCAGGTAGGTAGATGCGCGACCAAACCAATCAAGTGAACAACACTAGGCCAGCAATATACAATCCAGAAGTAATAAAAATTGAATAATTAAATTGAAAACATGAAAATAGCTGAATAATAAGCCTTTTATTAAACAGACCGGTTTCGGCAACCAATACCTTATAAAACCTGAATATAAACAGTGCAGCATAACTGAAAATCTTGTTATGCTAAAGACATATATCATAAATGGTGTCGATATGCCAATGGCTGTCCTTCATCGGATCCTATATGACACATGAGAAAAACTGATGAAGGACAGCCATTGGCCTATTGACATACCTGCTTCGATTACAGCTACAGGAACTATCATTGCACTTTATTCATGCTGTGGATGTGATTCTTTGGTTATGACAGCATTTATGATATATGTCTTTAGCATAACAAGATTTTCAGTTATGCTACACTGTTTATATTCAGGTTTTATAATTCTACATGTGGGGGTTAGTTCAGAATATATTTTTCATCTATTACTTTGCAATTCCCTACATATATGTTATATTTGTTATATATTGTTAAGTCATGACTGCATTTACTTTCATGCATTACTGCAGGTTACATTTTGTGTACTTTCTCTTTAATTATTTATTGGTTGCATTCTCCATTTGTCTCTCAGATGGGGTGTGTATATAAATGGATTGTATTTTTGGTGAACTGTTTATACACTGAAGAAGGCATTGGTTGCCGAAACCGGTCTGTTTAATAAAAGGCTTATTATTCAGCTATTTTCATGTTTTCGATTTAATTATTCAATTTTTATTACTTCTGGATCGTATATTGCTGGCCTAGTGTTGTTCACCTGATTGGCTACAGCCCTGGACTCTTGCATGACAGTAAAACGAAAACACTGACATTGTATTAATATGCTATGACACTACCAGATAATATCACAATCTATGCTAAAGCATCAGGTTTCACATGAGTACATTATGGAATTACCCATGCATGGGTTGGGCACATATTTTGAGCATTATCCCATCTGTAGTTGTTATGTAACAATGTGAAATACATGCAAACCTAACACATTGCACATTTTGCTGTTTTGTTCATTAAAGTGATAATGACAACATAAGCAGTACAGCAGACATCAAAGGTCAAGAGGATGATTGGAAACATCACAGGGCAGATAAGGAGATAACACACATGATATGCTGTAGTTGAGAGTGCACTTTGTGGCAACAGCACAGCTGTCTTAGACACGCATTCACTATTGTGTACGCTTCTGTGCATATTGAATGTGTAGCAGGGTATTGCAATGAGAAATCATGCAACAGGTCAATACGTCACCTACTGGCCTGTACACATCCGCACACAACAACACTTTACAAGATCTGGTTTATCTTAACAAGCCCAAGAATGGTATATCCAGTTGTATCACACTCAGAAAACACATCAAAGAAGTAAACAAACATTACAGAACAATGGTAGCCTCCTCATGTAATTTATATAATGAAATGCTACATGCACACACATCAGTATAATCACAGATATCTGTTGTTTATTGAAGATGTTTCAATGATGTGCATACGTGTGTTATGTTAATGTAAACCTAACAATATCAGGCCACATGAATGAGTAACACACAAGAGAGGCTGCAATGTTGTTGACATTACTAGCATGAATCAAGTATGTGTGCATCACTAATGTCCATACAAGTACTGGATGGATGGTATCTTTGCAAATATAATTACTGAGTGGCCATATCCCCCCAAAAGTGGAAAACAATGATGTTTAATGACATCACAGTCAAAAATAATATGTGGGGCTGCCTGATTAATAACAGGGTAATAAATATATGTTCTCAATGTCAATAAGCTGCACCACACACACACACACACACACACACACACACACACACACACACACACACACACACACACACACACACACACACACACACACACGACTGCTGCCTGAAGAAGGGAACTATTACCACAACTTATATATAATATGAAGCCATATTGTGCAAGCCATGAAATACACAGAAAAAACAAAGTAGCATTGCTCAGACTATACACATACATCCAAGTTGTGGTGTCAATAGTACAATATCATAGAATAATGTGACAGTGACATGTAAAACTCATAGAAAAAAAAACAAAGCTGGAATTGTGTTAGTAAGCAAACCTCCACATTTAAACATAGCAGTATGCAAACCAGTAAAATGTAACTCCTGAACCAGTTTTAAGAAAACATTGAGATTAGAATGTAGTGGTCTGAACTTTACACATTTATCTGATACCAAGTTCAGCTATACATACATAGCACTTATAAATAATTTATATATTGTTGAAACTCCAGTAAGATATTACATTCCACATCACATATTTGTTTACCAACTTGAAACAGCAAATGATCAAGTTGGACTTTATAGGGCAAACAGCAGCTCACGGACATACACCAGAAGTGTACCTTGACACAGATGTCTGCAAAGAACATAAGACAAGCTGATAAGGAGCATACCACACATACAGTAGTACTTACATCTGTGTGCCAGAACATTATAAACTAAACAATATAGTGATATATCATTGCCAGCAAACTTGACAAGATAGGATGACAGACACCCATCCAAGAGCTGAACATGTACCATGTGCACATGATGAAGTGAACTGAGCACCACTATCATACACACATACTGTTCATATTTTATACTGATAAGCCAGTGCAATACAATGAGAGGTAAATAACAGCTGACTGTCATTTTGATTGTGTCTTACATTACAATACAATAGACATTATTAAAATGCATCTACTGTAGCCTGCATTTTTTTATATATAAATTTGCAGAACCTGCAAGATTGCTTTACAATTCATTCCTAATATCTGTGTCAATGGGCACGCCCATTGTGTTTCAGAATCCAGCATGCATGTGCAGAGTCCACAGTTTTCCTGTGCTGGATAAATTATTACTTACATATGACATCTTGTATTTTTTGGACTTGTGTCTGCTGGAACTTCAAAATTTTCCTTCATGCACTGTGTTCTGCACAACTTTCTTTTGGAATCTGATCCTTACACTTAATTCTCCTTTGGTCTCAGTTTTGTCCCCTGATATAATTTCAGAGTGCCAAAAGTTGTCCTATAATTCAGTCTATAACTGTTTTTCTTATGAAAAGAGATAATATGCTTTCTCTCTCTCCTCATCCCTTTCACCCTTTTTCATGTCTTTGTCATATGTATAGGGGTTAAGTTTATTATCTCCCCAGTCACTGAACCATTGAACCATTTACCTTATTATATGTGTTTACATAAGGCACTTTCTTCATATATTTGTGATGTCTCTCCTCTGGGCCAGTAATTAAGGAGCCTCAATCCTTACTACTGACACCAGTGAGGAATGTTCACATAGAACAAACATAGATACAAACAGTATTTTCAGATGCAGCTCTCTGCACCAAGCACAATTTCCCTTAAGAGCACACAGGGAACACACTCCCATCCTGAGGCTGGGTTTCCCTCTGTCTCTCCAGACCCCAAATAAGACTACCCGCTGACACAGCTATAGAGTTAAGTCCTTAGCCGGGTGTTCTAAGCCAAGTCCTCCACCACCCTCTCTGTGAAATCAGTGCTCTCAGTGTCCCTGTTTAAAGTAGCTGACACATGCACTCTCTTTGAGCTTTGATTTTCAAACACACACACACACACACACACACACACACACACACACACACACACACACACACACACACACACACACACACACACCTGGGAAAGGCTGACACATCGTAATTACCTCTACCACCTTTGCCCAGGCTATAAGGTAGATACACTGCCACCAGAACAACCACAAAGCCAGCTACTCTAAGGCTCTTACCAGGATACCCAATTATACTGAGTGAAATGAATACTAATACCAATAGTAATGTTAACCAAACAGCAAGGCTTTTAGAAGTGTCCACAGTGTCACCAAATAAATATAAGTACTCTCAAAGGTTAAAATATTCTCTAAAAGACCAGCCACAATGAAAAGTTTAAATATATTTACTAATAAATAATAAAAGAACATGAAAATACTAAATATCTATATACAATAAACACCAGAGTTTCAGACACATGGAATAATAAAAATAACACAAATGGAAAGGTTCACACAGATACAGAAAACAACACTTAACTAATCACACTATATTTTCCTGATTGATCTAAAGAACCACTGTTCCCTAGTTTACTTACTAGAGCAAGGTAAGATGAAGTAGGTCAGTGGTCCTTCTTTGTCAGGTTTCACAAACAGACTGCTGCGAATTGAGTGACATCTCCCACTAATATCTAAATACCATTTCAGTGCTGGCTATAGAATGACATCACATCTGGTCACCTGCATTTGGTTCCCACACTCCCCCCTTTACTAGAAACCTGAGCCAGCATTTTACACATATGTGTCACAGTACTCATACATAGAGCTTTGCTAACATGTGTTACAGCATCTGGAAACTTTAAAACAATTTTAATACTTCTACTGTTCCTACAGAGCTACTAAGCCAGACTTTTCACAGACACTTCATTTCTGGTTGCAGTCAGAACTGTGAGACTCAATCTTTACTACCTAAACCAGGTAATTTAATTGCAGACTACTTTTCAAAGTTAGCTGGACTGAGATTAACCTCTTCTCTCCCAGTATCCTCTCTTACAATATATTAATTTCAGCAGTTACAATACAGTGTGACATACAGGTGTATTTCTTTTCTGTAGAGCAGGACCAACTGTTGGTACATTTTTAGCACAAGCATCTGTACAAATCATCTTGATATACAAACGACATATAATTCTTTACAAAACTCCAGCTAACTATGCTGGCATATGTTACACATCCACTGCCTTACTTCTCTTGGCATAGCTGGCAATACCTCACATCATCACAATATTCACACTAATTTCAAAGCAATAGGAGCATTGCTGTAACAATTTAGATTTTTCTCCCTCTCATTTTTGTCAGTTATATACTCCATACTCTTAATTTACAACAGTGCATGCAGCTAGTCATATTACTACTACAAACTGGTTTAAAAATGGGTTATACCCAATGTTTCTTATAAGAAATCTGTATTTTAATCAATCATCCAAGGAAGTCATTTAGTCATCCATTGTATTAAATGTGGTTTCAAATGAAACACTACCTGCAACGTCATACTATGCACAAGCTAAAGAGTTATTTTTCTGGGTGGTCATGTCACTGCAAAGAAGTATAAACTGTGCAGTTGTACCTGGATATAAGTACAGCTGATATATACTGATATTTGGTAGAATAAACAGCATTATCATATGTGTGTGGAATATTGCCCAGTGTAATGCAATGTGTATTAGAGAGTTAATATTGGTTCATACATATTAGTAAAGCAATTACTGTGGACATAAGTGTAATGATATAGTCGTGTACCACTTCTAATCAGTATTAATACTTGTACTAACCAATATTTCATACTACTACAATAGGTTCATAGGTTGTTACTAGGCTAACAGCCACTAGGGCCTTTACAATCCTAGCTGTGCACCTGAAACCCATTTGGATCCTGAGTAGCATGGTTGTCTGTATCAGTAGGGAGGTAACTAAGGGATGTGGAGGGGGGTGTTAGTTAGGATAATACTTTTCTTAGGGCCTTTACAAGCCATGTCATGTATTCCAAACCATTTGAGTCCCTGAGTATCATGGCCGTCTACATGGGGGGCAAGTTAGTATGGAGGTAACTATGGATTTGTAGTGGGGGGTGTTAGTTAAGATAAAACTTTTTTTACTGATAGCCTCTGTCTATAAGGGACACAAGTGGCAGAAAAGGGGTAAATTTATGATTTCCCATCCATTTGTCAAAGTTTCATTTAAATAGGATCAGTATTAAATGTGGTTTCTGTTGTACATGGATGGAGAGTCTATTCCATAGCATGGGGATCCTTTGGGACACATATTTGTCTCTGCAGAATGTTCTGTTTATCTCACAAGTGAAGTTCAGATCCCTGGATGTAGTGTTTCTGGTGTTGTTTGTTTTGCATGTGTGCAGTACATCCATCAGGGCCAAGAAGATACCCGCTCAGCAGCCTGTAGCAGATTGAATACAGAGGAAGAGCCTTTAGGTGATCAGTGTAGGACAGGCTATTCATGCCCTGAATTCTCCTGGTGAGAAATCTTTGAGAGTGTCACAACTCTTTCAAGTGTCTGGTTAGATGCATGCCAAAGAGGGCTTTGTATTCAATAACAGGTTTGATAAAGGCTGAGTAGAGCGGTACTATAACATCCTTGGACCTGGATGACATTCTTCTACCTATACATTGGGTGACATAGAATGACTTTCTTACTATCTTAGTTATATGTTGGTCAAAGGCCAGATTGCAATCTACATATGTTCCTAGATACCTTACTACTGGGTCAAGCCTTAGGGGTGATTTATCACTGGAGTAATTAACTTGAGCTGACAGTTTCCCAAAGGGCATTATAATGCATTTTTGGCATTGAGTTTTTGGCCATGGCTTTGACACCAGCCATTTGTCTTGTGCTAAACCCTCTTGCAAGATGCTGGTGTCTTGGAGGAATCTATAATAGCTCCCAGTTTACAGCCACATGTGAACTTGGTGATTCAGAGGTCTTGAACTTTAGCCATGACTTCCAAGAAGTAGATTCCAAACAGGAGAGAGCCCAGCATGTTGCCCTGGGGTATTCCACCAGTGACTGGTCATTTGGTGGAGGTGGCCTCATGGATCCTGACTTCTTGGCTCCATTGTGTGTGAATCAGTTGGTAACCCAGCAAGTTATGTAGCGATTTATGTCTAGTTCATAGTACATGTCAACAATGCCTGAGTAGGGTATTGTATTGAATACCTTGGTCAGGTCAAGATATGCAGTATGCACTGTTTTACCCTCTTTCATTGCCTTGGTGACCATCTCAAAGAAGTCTATTAAGTTAAGTAAATGTATCTGGAGAATTTCTCCCTGGACCTCCACTGAAAATGGGCTCTGTCCCAGTCAGAGTTTCCAGGTAAACAAATGTTAAATAAATAAATAAATAAAATAAATGTAGGTATGACCTTCCCTTAAGAAAGCCAAATTGGGATTGGATCAGTGTGTGTAGGTTGTCAATGTCCTTTTTTATCATTTCCATGATAATTCATTCCATGGCTTTACATATTATGCTTGTTAGACTGATAGGTGTGCAGTTCCTTGGGCCAGTTGATGATCTGCCTTTTTGGAGGAAAATGACTGTTGCAGTCATCCATTCACTTGGAATGCAGCTTGTTTTGAGGCTGTCATTGAATAGTGCCTCAAATGTCCCTTACAGTTTGTGTTTTAGACTGTTTAGGAGGCAACTGGGGATGTTGTTAGGGCCAATAGAGGTGGTGTTATTAGCTGTAGTAAGCACTGCCAGCACCTGGTCCCTGCTTATAGTTAAGGGAAATATGTTGGAGGGAATTTCACCTGGAGGAGCAGCAGGAGTGGGGGGGGGTGAAGTTTGAACTAAATTTATCAGCTCAGCAGACTGATGATGTGTATGTGTTACCTTTAAGGTTCTAGACATAGCTGATGAAGGGTTTGTGATTGTCCATAGCCTGTAAGACTATCCTGACCATCTAGATGACCTTTTTGGGTGTAATTAGATCTCTTAGTTTCTTGTTCAGTTATATATATTTTTCCATCTTTTTTTCATAATTATTATGCATATTAAACAGATATTTGATTAGAACTGAAGAGATAATGCATGATATGATGTGTACAGCACAGGAACCAGTCTTAGATATTTTATCGTAACTATTTATAGATTTATTACAGAAAATAGTAAAAGTTTAATTATACAATCATGTACTTAGGTGGTGATGTTCAACATTGTATGATTTAGTCATGTGAGTAATTTGATATTAAGGTGAATAAGCAATTTAATGAATCTGTGTAAAGATGTACAATAAAAGCATATAATATCTGTTATTCATGATTATGATTATATGTAATGACAAGATTGCCCAGCATTATGGAATTTATTTTAACTACAGCAGTAAGTGCAGGCTGGCATGAATAACAAAATCATTTACTATTATTAAGAGATAATTTATAGTGAGTTGCCTTGGTTCTGTTCAAACATGAGGGATGAAAGTTAAATACTGATATGCTTAATAAGGAGTACTGGGGGAAAGATGAGTTGGACAGGAGACACTTGCTTAGCCCTGATGGCCTAACCAACATGTGTGTAGTCACTGCTCATGAAGCATGTAGAATGTGAAAGGCATGAGATGCACCTGCTTTGTACCAGATGTGCTTACTCTGCTTTATTCTTCAATCATTTTAACAAATTCTGTTATGGACAAGTGGCCTGAATTTGTGCATAACAGACTTAAAAAGAAAAAAGTGATGGGCATTCAGAACTGCCATATAGCTGAAACACCTGATGTCCTTATGGGGTCATTTGCATATATCCAATGTGCCTCTAATACAAGGGGTTTAAGGAGTCACACAGTGGAAACTCTAGCTGGGTTATATTTTTCTTGCAGTTTTTACTCATTGGTTTGTCTGTGTGACCTTTTTATTCATCATTTTAGTTCATTTTTAACAAGCAAAAATACATGCATGTGCAAACATCATGCATGGTGCACCTTTCTTCCCACCAGTGGTTAGCTGCATCCACTTTTGGCTCTTACCCTGTACTGTCCTCCAACTGTCCGTTTGTACCATGTTTTCTATTGTTTGCTCTATTTTGGTTCTTAGTGTGATTGTGATGGCATAACAACACCTCTTTCCATTCTTTCCTCATCTCCTTCTTCTTTCCTTTCCTCATTGTTGACCGTTTTTTGCTATCTTCTTCCTATAGCTATTCATTTCTTGTGGAGGTTTTGTTCCGATACCTTTTTTCCTTTTTTCACATACTTTACCCTTTACCTTTTTCACATACTTTACAATGATAGTTTTGATCTCATATGCCACAAGTCTCTTCACATCTAGTTCCCATTCCTCCCATATTCTGCCCTCTTGCTGTACCTCACATACAAAACTGCTATGACTTTTCTTCCTCCTTGTGAAATATATCCTTCCATATCACCAGTGCCTTTTTTCATACCTCCTGTGCCCATTAACATCCCCAGAATACATGCCTCATTCCTGCAGTGATTATTTTATTTCCTTCATTCATCAGTCTTTTAGGGATTGGGTGCCAGTTGTGTTAACACCCTCTGACTCGCAGCATTGGTTCTCCATCCCATACATATTCTACATGTGCTGGTTTATCTTCCATTTCTTTGGATTGATATTCTATCCTTCTTCTTTTTTCTAGATTTTCTTAGCTCTCTAGTCCTTGCCTTCTCTTTTTCTTATCAGATTGTAATATTTCATTTACATCTTTCTTTTGTCTTTTCTTTCCATATCTTTCATGTTGCCATTCTCAGTTTTCTCACCATTTTCAAACCTTCCCTTTCTGTTTTCCTTTCTCACTCTTTTTCTTTTTCCATTCCTCTTTTGGCCTTAAGCGGTTTTACCATTATGCCTAAAAGCTCCACACTTTTCTATCAAGCTGCCATCAGCATGCTACCACACTCCTTAGCTGAACGGTAAAGTGATTTATTTCCAAGCCTCCACTAGAAAACTTCAGTAACTTTGTGTAACCAGGTATCACAGGTCACCCTCTCCCCAGGATGGGTGCACCTATCTTCCCTGTTGCTCCATTTGTCACCAGAACCACTAACTGAACCCAGGTCAACTGGGTTGTTGTCAGAGCTTTAATCCCTCTATGCCACTGCAGCAGCTAACTGGACTTACTGCTGCTGGGACTGCCTCTACATCCTCTGACAGCAACATATATTCATATGTCTTCATTAGGAAATTAGAGTTCAAGTCTTGCATCCTCCTCCACTCATCCAATTTGCCCCTCACCTGAATTGTTAGCTGTTCTGTCATAAGTGTAAATAGTTTGGGTAGTAATGGCCATCTTTCCATTAACTGCCATCTTTATCTCTAGTTTATTGTATATTGCTTGCACCTATATGGAGCAGTTTTTTTCCATCACTCTCTTCTTCAGCAATACTCACAAGAAACTCCACCTCACCATGTCAAAGGCTTTTTTAGGTCAGGAAGTACAATCCCCTTTCTCCTACTCCTCTTCTCCCTTCCCAGTAGATGAACTCTACTAGTTTTTTTCAATTCTATTCTGCCTTCATATTTTTATGGATCCTTTCTGGCCTTTTTGCATTACCAGTTGTAGGATCTTGTCTATCTTGGTCATAATAATTTGACCAGTAACTTCATATATGTATTAGTCAAGGAAATAGGTCAATAGCTCCTTACTTCATGTCATCACTATTCCCTTTGGTGTTAATGTTACCTATGCCCATCTCATGTTATTTGAAATGAACCCAATTCTAATATCCTGTTATGCTCTTCACTCAGAACCTGACACATCTCTTCCTCACTGTACTCATAGAGCTCCTTTGGAAATGCATTTAGACCTCCCTTTTTCATATAGCATTTTAACCTGGTGCGCTAACAATTGCCTTAAATTAAATATTAAAAAGAGTAGAATAGTTGAATTTGATAACCCAACCCTGTGCCCATATATGAGATAGACAATACCACAATCCAAAATGAGAATGTGGCTAAAGATCTTGTTGCATGGGCTGATAATTCTCTCTCGTTTAATCATCACACAAAGATAGCAGTCAGATTCTCTCTTGAATTAGAGCAACTGATCACCAAAGGGATATCTTCTACATCCAAAGAGGTCATCATCCAATTATGTGCAGCATTGATTAGTTCAGTTATTGAATACATTGCCCCCTTTAGAATATACTTCACCAATATATTAAACAACTAGAAAGAACCCAGACGTTTCTAATTAAGAAGATCACTGATTTGAAAATCCTAACAGAAAAAACAGGAAGTGTCATCCCTTTATTTAGTATCTTACGGACTCCTAATGGGAGATTTATGCTTTGCCTTCCTAGCCAGTAGGATAGTTAAACAAATACTAAAACAAGGGGACTAAATCTTTACTAGCAAATAAACAGAACAAGTGTAGAGAGAAGTTTGTTAAACAGCATCTCTCTCGTGTCTGGAATAGACTACAAGTGCAGATAAAGCAGTATGGCACACTATCTTCTTTGAAATAGGAACTGGAATATTAGATATGTATTCCCAAATACACCACTGGTTTTACTGGCCTGGACCTGCTCAACAGAGAAGGTTCAGTCTAAAGGTGGGTATTGACAAGGTGTTAATGGTTGCATGACTCAGTTGCTTTGCATTTCCTGTGATCCTATGATCCTATTAACCACCTCTTTGGTAGGGCCTGTATTTCTTTCTTCCTGTATTTGTCCCAATTCTGTTCCATTTTCCAAGTTTTCCCAGTGTATTTTTTTATTCTCTTCCTCCTTGCTACTTTGTAAATGACTCAGACATACCCCCAGAAGCATTCTCTGAGTCTTTTGTCATCATCTCTAACTATTCCTTACCCCCCTTTCACCCTGCCTATCTCCCTGTTCTTTCATCTGGATTATACTTTTTTCTAGTTGTTTACCTTGTCACCCCCCACACGTCAGTGATCTTTCCAACATCGCTGCTCAGTTTCCATTGCTGTCGTGATTTCGCTCTTTAGACCACCCATTTTACCTTTGTTTCTTTCATTTTCATTTCTTTTTTTGTCTTCGTCATTTTGTTATATTTCTTTCTGGATCCCTGCTAATTGTCTTTCCAGTATGATTATCTCGTCAAGCACTTTCTTTTTTCTCCATCCTGCATCCCTCATTATTTTTCCCTTACTGCTGCCTTCCCTCCATCCTACCAATGCTCTTTCTGCTATTTCCTGCCACTTCCCTTGTCCTATATTGCCACCTGTTATTTCCCCATTTTCACTTTCCTGTTGTTTTCTCCATTTATAGCTCAGCCATATCCACCAAATTCCCCCTCCAACTATCTTATCATGGCAATCATCATAACCATCGGTACATGGTCTGATATAAACCTTTCCTGTAGTTCTCTGATCTCCACCCTTCCCTCAGTATCTTTCACGCCCAGTATGCTATCAAGCCTGCTTGCCTGTACCATGAAAGTGTACTCTCTGAACTGCAGGTGTTATTCCCCTCCATATGTCTGCAATCCACTTGCTTTCCTTCATTTTTTCAAGTCTTGTCTCATCTTTGCCTTGTGCTTATTCACAAACAGTGTGGCTTTCTCCACCTCTATTCTTACTTTAAAGTCTCCACATTATGATTTTTGTGCCCTCCATCCACATTTTCACCCCCTCATTTAAACAAAATTGCTGAATAAACCTATCTCATCCTTGCTAGGGACTTATATGTTGACAGTGGACTGTTACTTCTGACACTCCTTTGCCATATTAACCATCTTTCATTCACATTTTTCAGCACCTTCTGAGCTATTATCTGCAGTCATTTTTTTCTCTTTTTTAGAATATCGCAGCTATTCCTGTATAAATGACTCAACATTCTCTGAGGCTTTTGTCATCATCTGTGACTCTTCCTTATCCCCAAAGGTTGGGAGGGTGGCCTAATGGTTAAGGTGTTTGCCTTATAAACACAAGGTGCAGGGTTTGAATCTCACAAGGGATAATTGGCTAGGCTTAAAATGGCTTACAAGGTCAGTTAGCCTAGTACTAATCTATGAACCTATTAGTCTGTTTTGTAACACATGTAAAATGAGACGCTGTGTCTGCATCAGTGGGGCTCATTCCTTGGAGCCAAGTATGAAAGCATTATTACAGTACCTTTCCCAGTCTATCACATGTAATTTGAGAGGTTGTGCCCACTTTTACGAGGCTCATTATCTCCTGACATACGATATGAAAGGCTAATATTCTCTTATACAACAAAAAAGGTTTACAATGCCTGCTTATAAAAGGCTCATATACATGATTAATGTGACCAGTCCCCATTCTTCTTCCTGTTGATGAAGACAGACCTTTTTATATACTTGGCTACAAGGAATATGAGCCCCATAGATGCAGACACAGCTTCTCATTTTACATGTTTTACAAAGCAGACTAATAAAGTCTGGTGATGGCCTCTTAAAAGCAGGAATTTTCAATGATCAAAGTATAAACTGTTCTATTATATGGAACCTGATGAAACTCAAGTAAAGGTGTTTTCTTAAATATAATTCTATAATTGTAGCTCATAATGTGTTTCCATGGTTTGTTTGTTACAATTTAAAAATAAAAATTAAAATTAAAATAAAACCTTTTAACTAAGAACAAGTTTCCACAGGCTGCTGAGCTGGTAAACCCTTATGGATCTTTCAGGAATATTCAAATAAGGGGCTAACCTCTAAGCTTTGGGATTGGCTCCATGTTTTCCATCTTCCAGATTTTCCACCAATCAGATCCAATAAACCCTCCCACCATTGTCTGTAACTGCCTTTAAATAATTGAACTGTCGAATATAATGTATTAGAACAAGAACACTCATCCATCTACCTACTTCATTGAATAAAGTACAGGAAACGTCAACAAGGTGTCTTTATTCTCTCTCACAGGGAGGGTATCAGAGAGAAAGTCTCCTAGAACTGCTAGCTAAAGTGATTTCATCTGGACTTATCCTTTATACTCTGTTTCTTATTAGTCTTTTCACTCCCTGGATTACAGATGGGATACCAGACATCACTCAATCCTTCTGGATTACCTCTGTTTTCTGTTTGCCCTTTACACCCCCAAGGAGTTATCCATGCAAGATAATCACTTTAAGGAGACCACCAGCGACATGGAAATGGATAACTCATGACTTCCCTCTGAAGACACCTACCTGAGTAAATGTAACCTAGCACACCGAAAATACAAATGGCTCACTAAGAGACAATATCCAACATGAATCAACAGACAACTTTCTCCTCCTCGAGAAACAACTATATAGACTGAAAGGACTATAATGGGAAGAAATATACCTAAAGAACAATATTGAAAAAGATATGATTCCTAGGGGACTAAAGTTGTTCAAGAAATCTATGTGGAACAACATGGAGGAGGACTTAATCAGAGAATGGGACATAGTTTTAAGGGGTGGTAGTCCCTAGCTAATTGGGATCCTCCTTAGGCATAACAAAACCAAACAGGATTTGACTATCAACAGCATCCTAAACCTGAAGAATTTATGCTAGGACAACCCTGAATTTACGTCTAGATTTTTACGTCTTGAAAATAGGATCACTGAATTTGAAGGCAACGTTAAGGAGAAGAAACTGCAAAAAATCAACAGGGACTTAAGGGACAAGGAGGGAATACAAAGCCATCATTCTTTGACCAGGAAAAGGAAACACCTACCTAGACACAATAGTTGGAAACATTTTGGTAGACTCTGGAAGCATGCAAACCTAACCACCTTCCCAAGCATGATGCTTGAACACAAGAGAGCTTAGCCACACACATTGCTGACCAGAGAAATATGGAAGTAGACAATGGGCAGGATTTTCACTGAGCCACCAGTACCCTGGACTCAACTTAGATGTGCCCAGCACCAACATGAGGCAACAGAACATGAGGAAAATACGATGAGGGAAACACTCACCAGCCAGGACCACCAACCCCCAACTGGGAGGCACACAATGAAGCAGCCCTTCACCTCGATCCAGAGGTCTCCACAGTGGCACCAGCAACAGAGGAACAGGTCCTAGAAAGGAGCCAGGGAGCTGAGGAATTTGGAGAGATTGGCACAACAGAAGGGACCCACCAGAAACAACAACCAAAAATGACTAAGATCTGGAACAACTCAACAAAACCACTGACTCAGCTGCAGCAAGAAATATTAGGTAAGGGTCTGACTTTTATATCTTTTAACAGAAGTAACTTGATGGAAACAGTGATAGATGTTAAACTGTATGTCAAGAAATTGAATCTCAAAGTATTTTTCAAGGACAATGATAAAGAGTAAGCAACACGGATAGAAATGACAATGGTATAAAATGGGAAAAAACAGTGACTTTTGCCTCCCTGTGCACCCCATCCTGAGTGCATTTGAGAGCAAATGTGAGGCTAATATTCACTGGGCCCTCGATAAACCACCTAGGAAAAAGTTATACAACATTAGCAAAGAGGAACTGGCTGCTCTAAAAAATCTGAGTGGAGATAAAACTCCCAGGTTCATGAAGGCAGATAAGGGGGGAGGCATCTTAGTCACAGATACAGCTGCTTGTAACTGCAAGATTGAGGCCATGCTTGACAATAGCAGGTTTTACAGTAAGTGTGATTTTAACATTGAGAATTTTGCTTATAACAATTTAAAAGAGCATCTAAGGATGCTACATGAGGATGATTTGCTAGATGTCAAGCTTTTTGAATTTTTGTTCGCCCTACCCCCCCACCCAGAAATACCAAGCTTATTTGGGATCCCCAAACCTCATAAGACTATCTCTGACCTTCCCTACAGACTAGTAGTAGCAAGTTGTATTTCCTTAACTGAGACAATATCCATCTACCTTGATGCCCTGACAAAAACTAATGGCAGAAGCCAACAAATCTTTTATTTTAGATTCTCTGGATTTTCTCAGTAAAATTAGAAATATTCCAGTTAGACGGTGCAGTGGTACAATGGTAGCATTGTCACCTCACAGCAAGAGATTCTCTGGTTCAATTCTCAGCTGGGGTGCCTTCTGACAACCCACTCCCATACTGATTACATCAGCCTCTTACATCATCTAACCCCACCTGGGCCCCATGACACCCTCCTTCTTTCAGGAGATTGATTAACTGCCCTTCCACCTGATCCCTCCCACTTTCCAGCCCTTTATCTAGACAGACACAGAGCTATGCAACCCTCTTTTGTACTAACTTTACCACCTTAAACCTGAAGAGAGGAAGAATCTGAACAGAAGAACCCTCAGTAACTCCTAGACTCAGGAAGAAGCTTGACAGTGAAGACCCCAGACTGGATTACCATAAAACCATGCTCAGGGAGCAACAGCATTCCACCTCTCAGTGTAGATACCCCACAGCAGCCAGGTATAAATTCTGTAGCCCATTGGGCCTGCATATAACACAATCTCTATGATCTGCAGTACAATGAAAATTGTTCCAGGCCTGGACTCCACACTGCTATATTCCTTACACCATAGGCACAACTTGCCTATGCTCAAAGAAGATCTGAGATTCTTATGTTTACTGAAAGTGTTTGTATATTCAGCAGTTCACCACTTTGTAGATTTTTATACCACAGGCACAGTAAGCCCACACAAAAGGTTCTGGGGTCTCAGACTTTACTTACGTTTTACTTTTTTTCCTCCTACTTGCGCACATCCATGAGCTCTGTAAAAATGAGCAGTATAACTATCAACCAGAGAAACAGCATACAGTGGAAAACATGCATTGTTCAAAAAATGGGAATTGCCTAGTGTAGCTTTATGTTACTGCCTCCCCTGCATGTAAAAAGGTCTGTCTTCATCAAGATTAAGAAGAATGGGGACTAGTTACACTAATCATCTATATGAGCCTCTTATAAGCAGGCATTGTAAACCTTTTTATTATACAAGAGAATATTAGCCTTTCATATTATATGCCAGGAGATGATGAGCCCTGTAAAAGTGGGCACAACCTCTTATATTACATGTGATAGACTGGAAAAAGTTCTGTAATAATGCTTTCATACTTGGTTCCAAGGACTATGAGCCCCACTAATGTGGAGACAGCCTCTCATTTTACATGTGTTACAAAACAGACAAAATCTGGTGATAGCCTTGTAAAAGCAGGCATTTTCAATTATCAAAGTGGAAACCACTCAATTACATGGACCTGATGAAGCTCTGGCAAAAGTGTTTTCTAAAATATAGCTCTATAGTTCTAGTTCTTAATGTGTTGCCATGTTTTGTTTGTTAAAAGTTATAAATAAAAATAAAGCCTTTTAACTAAGAATGAGGTTCCACAGGCTGCTGAGCGAGTAAACCTTCATGGGTCTTTCAGGAATATTCAAATAAGGGACTAACCTCTAAGCTTTGGGATTAGCTTCTTGTTTTTCCATCTCCCACATTTTCCTCCAGTCAGCTCCCATGGATCTTTCCACCATTGCCTGTAACTGCCTTTAAATAACTGACCTGTTGAATGTAATGTATGAGAATAAGAACACTCATCCATCTACCTCCTTAACTGAATAAACTACTGGAAACTTCCACAAGGTGCCTTTATTCCTCCCACAGGGGGAATATCAGAAAGACAGAGTCTCCTAGATCTGCTAGCTAAAGTGATTTTATCTGGTGTTATCCTTTATACTCTGTTTCTTGTTAGTCCTGTCACCCATTGGGTCACAGATGGGATACCAGACGTCACTTGAGCCCTCTGGATTACCTCTGTTTTATGTTCTATTTCTGGGTAGTGTCTACCTTCCAGGTCAGTCTCTCTGCTGCCTTTTGCCCCTTTCCACCTTTTCAAGTAGCTGATTTGCATATTTCTCTTGAATCCTTCACATTTCCGTTTATGTCCCTTCCGTTCATTTATAGGTAGATACTAGGTTAGCTACCCGAGGGGATTTATAAGCCTAGCCAGACTGTGTCAGCCTTCGCCACCCCATTGATTAATTAAATAATCCTCTTTCAAGCAGAGCCAATGTAGTGATCCCAGGGGTGTATTTTCTGTTACCCATCCACTCGTCAAGGTTTCTCATGAAGAGCGTTAGTGAGGGGCTCTGCCTAATGTAGTTTGGAATTTTGTTCCAAAGCATGGGGAGTCTCTGTGACAGGAATCTATCTCTCCAGCATGTTCTATTTATTGTTGTGGTGAGGTTTAGCTCACTAGAGTTCGTGGCTCGCAGTGACTTGGATTTCTTTAGGTGAAGCATGTCCATCAATTCTGAGTTGTACATGGCTTTGTAAGTCAGGCAGAGATCACCTCTGAGTAAGCGATATGCCACTGAGTACAGCCGGAGTTTTTTCAGTCGGGCTGCATAGGACATGTGTTTGAGGTCAGTAATCCTCTTGGTGAGGTACTTTTGTGGTCTTTCCAGCTGTTGGAAGTGTCTTGTGAGGTACATCCGAAATGGGGCATTGTACTCTATGATGGGTCTGATGAGTAACGAGTAGAGAGGCACTATAACCTCTATTTCTAGATGCGAACCCTTTAGTAATTCGATAGGCCACATAGAAGGATTTCCTAACTAACTAAGGATTTTCCTAACTACTTTGGCAATATGTTTGTCAAAGGAGATCACGCTTTGTCTTTTCATTTCAACCCTTAGATATCTCCCACTTTCTAGTTTCCTGTTGTAGACATTAGTTTTTTGTGATGCTTCTGTCCAGCTCTTTTAGTTCCTCCCTTGTTAAGCAGTTAACTTTCAAGTTTCTTCCCTTGTTTAGTAGTTAGCTTTGGAGTCCTTGGGGATGTCTGCATTGTTGCCTACCCATTTGAGGGCTGTACCATCATTCAGCTCCCTGCTCCTACTTCTCCCTGGGTTGCTTCTGTTTCTTGGCATCTTTTATCTTTTGGACAAGACTATCCCTTCTCAATCACTCCCACCTTGCATCCTTATTTCTATCTTCATGCTTAATATCTTGCTGGACATCTTTTTCCCTTGCTTTGCTATATTCAGCACCATTTATCCTCCCCTCACCTGCTCAGCACATGGCATAGTCCTATCCTGTTTTGTTTTCCACCATGCTGGCATGCTGGTATCTCCTGTTGATTCTTCTGGCACCTCCTTCCCATGTATGTTATGTGCTTGACCATGTAATAATTTCTCCATTAAGCTTTGAAAGCACACCTTGTTATGCAGCTCAAGCCAGTGTCTTTCTACCACCAATATGGTTCTGGCACCTCCTCCCCATGTATGTTATGAGCTTGACCATGTAATAATTTCTCCATTAAGCTTTGAAAGCAGACCTTGTTATGCAGCTCAAGCCAGTGTCTTTCTACCACCAATATGGCAGGGTAGCCTATCTATGCAACTACACCCCTACTTTTTAACTCAGACATTGTGTTTACCAGCTTGCATCTCTGCCTATGTAGTGGGTTAGAAAAGTCATCAACCACCTTCCTAAACATGCCTGAAAAGGGAAATGTTCTCAGGAGTTATTCTTGCCTTAGGATCTCTTCCTTGAATTTATAGGAATACAGGCACAAGACTACATGTCATGATCAATTTCCTGTCTGGATGTCTGCTCACTCTATGAATGTGCTATACAATTGTTCTTCTGATCCCTAGTAATTCAAATCTTTCCTGTAGCTGTTCATTCACAAACGTTTTCATCTCCATGCCAGATATTCTTTTCTGCATTCCAATGAATCTTAAGACTGTATCTTCTGGAGCTATTTTCAGGTCATCTGGTATCTCACTCTATGTATCAGTGTCTTTAGCTCGCTTAATTTTTGCACTATTTTTCAACAGTTCTGCTCTCAGTATAGCAGTGTATTTTTCTAGGCCACACAGCTTTTTTTTTGCTTCTCCACTGCATACTGCTGGCACCACGTTGTACCTGTCATCCCTACAACTTCCTCTGCCACAGTCACTAGCTTTTTAAAACAAAATGTATACTTGCTCCTGCTTTGGTACAACTTTAAATGCTGCCATCTGCTATCCTTTGTGTTGTTATTTATTCTTATGTTTTCCTGTTTTCTTTCTTGGGAAGCTTTCTTTTTAAACTTCTGTTACATTCCCTGTCCAGAATTTTGGAATTAAGCATCCATCTTGCTTGGGTTCTCTGGTGCTCCAACCCAAACACTTATTGTGCTTTGTTTGATTTATAAAGCCAGCCTTGTTGGATGCTTTTATACTTAAGAACAAAGAATCAATAATAGATACCCTTTTCTCATGTTGGTTAAGATGATAGATAGACAAGGTGATATCTTGGCTTAAATAAGGGCATAATACAGACTGGCAAAGTGCACTAGTATAGCATGAGATTTGAGTCTGTAGACTGTAATGAAAAGTATGAACTGTGTGCTATGTATTAATAAAGATGACACCCTTTGGACTGAGCTGTGTAGGTTATTTTATATTGAAATATTAAAACTATAGCATGATAATAGAAAATTAACAGGAATGGGGCACTAATTTGTGCAGTGTTAGGCTGAAGGTAAGAGTGGTATAAACAAGGAAAGCTGATTTGGGAAGGTTAGATGGAGGTTTCAACACTAAGTTATCACAGGGCAATTTAATGTGTATGATTACCTGTTTGTTGATTGAAGGGTTCTTTGAAGCTGTTGCGGTTCCAGATTTCCTTTCTTGCTGGGACACAACAGAGGCACAGTAGCTACCTAGCAGGCCATATTGGAAGTCTGAAGACAAAAAAAAACCACAATAAAGTAGGCTTCTGAGGGGACATCTATGCTTGGCATACAAGGCATTGTCAGACCTGACTCTGATGGACCTCCTGCATATCCACAAAATAAACTGCACCAGAATTACCCATGCTAAAGACTTAAACCTTGCCTGTGATATAAATAGGACCTGCTGGAGAGACAGGTATGTATTTCAGAGACTACCCAGTCTAAGGAACAGACTCCCCATCCATGTGAAGCAGAGTTCCTCCCTAACCCAGTTCAAGTGTAACTTGAACAATTGGATGAGGAACCAGAAATTCATCCCTGGTTTGGCACCTATGTCTCTAATGGACACCAGCAACCTGTAAATGCTCATATTGCATAAATTGTTAAGACTATACTGAAAGAATGCCTTATCTACATGCCTGTTTTAATTATAACTGTAAATATGTGTTTGCTAGATTTCTTCATGTCATTAATAATTGTCAATAATTTGACCCTATCATTCATATTGATTACTCCTACTGTAAATTATTGTCTATTGTATTGTATGAGTGTTTTGGAGCTTTTCTCCCTGGGCCTCCACTGAAAAAAGGCTATCTCAGCAAAGTCAGACTTTTCCCAGTCAACAAATGTAAAATAAATGTGAAATAAATTAAAAAATAAATAAAATATGGCTCACCTTCCAGGCCCATGCTTACACTTATCAAGGGTACCAGAACTTGTCAGATATTTGGGATGCATGGCTAGGCTTAAAAAGGCCATTGTGGTCATTAGTCTAGTAAATACCTATGACCCTGTGAACCCATGAATGCATGACAGCAATTTATCTGCAATCTACTGTTAAACATGAAAGACCATCTCCGTATATTTCCCCTATCTAATAACGTACTTATTTCACATATCCCGGCAGTTTGCACAACACAGTAAATCTGTTGTGCTCATAGATTATGAATACTACTGTGGAACAAATCACTCAGTAGCTAAAATACAATAGAACTGAAGAATAGCAGAAAGACATTTGTGTCTCACTAAAAACAGAAAAAATAATCTCATAACACAAATTCGAGAACAGCAAGATGTATCTGTTTTGTAGTGATTAGATTTGGATTAATGTAAATCTTATATTACATTTTGCTACAAAAACATTGCAATTTATCTGCAATCTACTGTTAAACATGAAAGACCATCTCCGTATATTTCCCCTATCTAATAACGTACTTATTTCACATATCCCGGCAGTTTGCACAACACAGTAAATCTGTTGTGCTCATAGATTATGAATACTACTGTGGAACAAATCACTCAGTAGCTAAAATACAATAGAACTGAAGAATAGCAGAAAGACATTTGTGCCTCACTAAAAACAGAAAAAATAATCTCATAACACAAATTCGAGAACAGCAAGATGTACCTGTTTTGTAGTGATTAGATTTGGATTAATGTAAATCTTATATTACATTTTGCTACAAAAACATTGACAACCATTTGCTAAACAAAACAAAATATTATTTTGTTGAAAGCAGGCAACATGAACAACACTAAATAACTCTTCCTTTGAAATGCCACATATTGAAAATGTATCTGGCAGGTGCTGAACTACAACAGACCTGCAGGGATTCATAATCAAATAGCATATAGTCAACTGCAAATCTGTAGCTATGTGAAGGGTGCAGGAATTCAAAAGACAAATATATAATGCATTTGTTAACAGCCTGGGACAGCCCACTAGAAACAAGTGTCCCTTTACAGGAACAGCCTAGGAGTGCTGTCTGGTAAAGTGACTTGGTCATTCATACAGAAAACAAATGTCACCAAAGGGAATCAAACTCTGTACTATAGGAAGCAATTCATTAGTGGCATATAGTCCTATTCATCTACACTAAATTCCAGACAAACTGCTGTAGTCTAAACATGGTACATTTCTCACCTACAGGCCTATAAAACACATGCTGAATTAAAAATGTGTTCATAGTACATTAAACTCCTATACTTCATACTGTCCAGTTTATTCACAGCTTAATAATAAACACACTGTCAGCATTCAACAATACAAAGAAATCAAGGATTATACCCAAAGAACATGGCTGGAATGATCATACTTCTTTTTACTACAATCTGGGATTCAGGAACCAAGTATTTACACACACGTACATGTGCACAGGTGCACACACACACACACACACACACACACACACACACACACACACACACACACACACACACACATGATCATAGTAGAAACTGTTCTGAATTCAGCTCATTGAATAATGGCATCCAGTTTACAGTCATCAACAACAATTTTTACACAGAACATACATGCAGTAAGCTCATAGGTCCATGGGTGCTTACATATTGATCTGTGGGCATTCCCACTGAATTTCTAATCTTAGCAGTTTAGTAGGAAGGCCTCTGTATTTTGCGGAAGTCTTGTATAACCCTGAGTGAGGTAATCCTTTAGAACTGTGCGAGAACCCTTTTGTATAGTAAGTATAAATAACTACAACCCTAGAACAGGTGCTCACATGTTCCTCAGTCAATAATAAACAAGGGTGCCAAACCAGGGGTGAATTTATGGTTTCCCATCCATGCATCCAGGTTGCGCTTGAATAAAATAAGAAATGTACTTAACTTCACATGGAGAGATAGGCAGTTCCAGAGAAGTGGTATTCATGTTGAGATGTATTTATTCCTCCAGTATAGTCTATTTAGACTGAACACGGGGGATGTTATTACTGAGTTAAAGTTATTTACTAGGAAACTAAATTTTAAAATTTTGTTCAAGGGACAGGATCTCCCTGGAAAGGAAGAAACATTTAAATTTAAAAAAAAAAGTTGTTTTAATCCACCACTGCACCCCTTATTCTAGCTTTTGAAAAATCTTGTCAAGTAGATATTCAGAATGAGTTTAAATACTTTAGGCTTGAAAAACATTTTAATTTGAGTATTGAAGAACACACTTTACTTAAACAATTTAGAACAAACAGCTAAGAATTATGAAACCCGATAAGGGTCGGGGGTTATTTTGTTTAACCATATTGATTATATTAACAATCTTACAATGATTTTTGCTGACAATGAGAAATATCAGGTTGCATCTAGAAACAAAGTCATGTTAGCACATAGAAAAATCCAACTATCCTTAGAAGATTCGCTGTTACAAAGAGCCATTTCAGAGGATTTATTTAACTTCCTGACTTCTGAACATCCACTTATCCCAGCAGCCTTTGGCATTCTAAAAGTACACAAGTGCATAGATGATCCCCCATTTAGGGTCATTATTTCAACATGAAATAGTTCCACATACACCCTTTGTACATTTGTAGATAGAATTCTTAAGGACATGATTGGTTTAGTGGACTATTTGCTAAAGGACTCTTAGGACTTTCTGTCTAAATTTAATGAGCCTTTGTACAATGATAGCGTTATTTTTTACACTGTTGATATAGTGGACTTATTCACTTCCATCCCTCACAAGGAGGGTTTGGATTTATTCTATGAAGCAGTTAGAGAACTCACTACATTTTCTGATACTATGTTGATTTTTTTGATGGCTGTTATGGATCACATTCTGTCCAATAATTATTTCACATTTGAGGGTGAATACTATAGGCAAACACAAGAGGTAGCAATGGGGGCAACATGTGCCCCCATTTAGGCCAATTTGCTTTTATATGCATGGGAAAAGAAACACATCTTCACAAGTGCTTTTAAACCTTTATGGTGTACATACTATCGCTTTCTGGATGACGTGTTTATTTTATGGAATGATTCAAATGTGGACCTTGATGGGTTTTTGGACCACATCAATCAGATATGTGCATTTTTTTAAATTTACAGCCAAACATTCTAGTGAGAAAATTGAGTATTTGGATGTGATTATTTCCAAGGATATATCCAATAAAAAATTTGCCTCTAGAATATTTCGGAAAGACACCTTCTCCAACAGTTACCTTGATTTTCAGAGTAGTCACCCCTTTCATATGAAGAGAAACATCTATAAGGGGCAGATGGTAAGGGCTGCAAGAATGTGTTCTACATATGACACCTTCTTGGAAGAAGTTTCTAACATAACAGAAATGTTTAGGGGAAGGGGATACCCAAAAGGACTTCTTGAAGAAGTAACAAAAGGAATGATGGAAAGATGGGGTACAAAATATAAGCCGTTATTGGGAAGTGGTGTGACCATTCAAAAAACGGGTAGTCAACATACTCATAGGGTCAATTTTGACACTAGTATGGTCATCCCTTATGGTTCAGGTGAATGTGCACTGAGAGACATTATAAAGAAGAATTGGCATATATACAAAGGAAACTTTGATATTTTTTACATACTTGGTGAGACAGAGCTTTATATATAAAGCGAGGAGAAATTTTAAATATCTGACAGAGCACACTTTCATTAACAAGACTATGTTTATCAAAGGAACTACTAAATGTGGTAGCTGCAATCAATGCCCCTACATCTTAGATACCGACGTGTCCCTGATAGCTGGGCATGGTACACATTAGCATGTGAGGGAGATACAAGATTTAAGTTTGGCATTTTAGAAGTTGTCCCAAGGAATTTTAGAGGTGGTTGGTGGGAGCTTCAGGTTGATCTTAGAGAGTTTTATTGGATTATTAGATTAAATGCCACTGTTGAACCAGGGTTAAACGATCATATGTCCCTGGTTCCTGTTCTAAGAAAAAGAGCTTTAAATATCTGAATTTTTATTGTATTTTTTATATTATTTTTAATAATGTAAAATTCAACATTTTCTAAAGTTTTTGTGTGTATATTTAAAGTAAAAAGGTTTTAGTGTCTATGTCTTTAAAATCGTGGGAGAATAATTGATTAATTGATTGTCTCATTGCATATAAAGGGTGTTGACTTGGAGCAATGTAATTTCTTCTGTTTCTTGTTCTGAGGAAGTCCCCGAGGTGTATACTGGGGAAGAAAGTGCTTAACAATAAAGAGACTGGTGTAACATACTCTTTGTGAGCATTTTGTTTCATGTGTTGGGCTTATGGTGCAGCTACCTGCTCATATAGGCACCTTTGAAGTTTTATAATCTGAAACAGAGACTGAGGCCTCTAACTCGGGTGTTTCTGCCACTTTTGGACTTTGTGTAGAAAGTCTGCAAGGATGGGTCAGTAGAGGATCTGTATGCAAGGCAGAGATTTCCTGTTAGCACTGAGAAAATGGACAAGGCTTTGAGGTGGTCAGATACCTTTTCTGAATCCTTGATTTTCCTGGTGAGAAAACATTGTGGTAACTCAAGTTGAGTCAGTTACTTGGATAGGAATATGCCAAATTGGGCATTTTATTCTATGACTGGCCTAATGAGTGCAGTCAACAGTGGAATGATCACTTCTCTAGATTTGGATGCCATACCCATCCTAATAAGCTGTGTTATAAGGAAGAACTTTATAACAATAGTTGAGAGCTGATTGTCTACGTATGTTCCAAGGACCCTTACTACTGAGTCAATTTTCAGGGGAATGTTATCAATGTGATAGTTACAGGGGGCCATCTTGCTAGCCGAAGGATAGAAATATGCATCTCTTGATGTTTAGATTTAGGACATGGTTTAACATACTCAAAGTAAACATAGCCTTGCACACTTCTAAAACTAAAAAAAGAAAAATAGCGTGCTGGAACAGATTGAATAAAAAATGTACACTCCAGTAGATAGTTTAAAACATTTAATACACTCCATATAGAAGGTGTCCTATAGTTGGCTACAATGTGAGGGTTTTCTTAATGGTAGTTGGGCATGGAGGAGCTCCAAATCATTATCCCACTTAAAAGACTGGTGGTTAAGTTTTGTTTTATGAATATAGAGGCATCGCCACCTTTAGTCGTTTTATCTAGTGTGGTGGATCTGAACATATGGAAGGCATTGAAACCTTGCTCTGATGAAATGCTGTCAATATTCTTGAACCAGGGCTCCCTGATATATATATATATATATATATATATATATATATATATATATATATATATATATACCCTTCCAGGTGGCCTTCTTTGGTTCAATTCTCAGCTGGGGTGCTTTCTTTGTGGAGTCTGCATGTCCTCCCTGTGGTTGTGTGGATTTCCTCTGGGTGCTCTGGTTTCCTCCCCATCCCAAAGACATGCTGTAGGTGGATTGGACACTCTAAATTGGCCCTAGGCATGAGTACATGTGCTTTCTGTGGAAGGTTGGGTGCCAGGCTGGCAACTCAACACCATAAAACTCCACTGCCAATCATGAGCAGACAGGTGAATCACTGTGGTGACCTCTAACTGGGAAAAGCTGAAAGAAGAAGTTATATTACTCCTTCCAATGACACCAGGAGCTAAACTAATTTTTAAAGTTAATCATTTTTTTTCGGATTGTGGTATCTTTCTAGGTGAAGTTAAAATGCTGCTCAAAGTTAGGTTCATACTAGCCTTGGTCACATATTCCAAGAGCACTAGCATGTCTCTCTTCATATAATCCAGAGAAGTATGTCTCAAGTCATTTACTCCTGTATGTACTATAACTGAGTCATATGTGTACTTGTGGTGCATGGACTTGAGGGTATGTGTGATGTGGTGAATCCTGGCACCCAACAGAAACTAACTGTGACTCTCTCCTTACTCAGCCTGGTTAGGGATGCATCAGTGTGTCTCACTATAGAGTCACCTATGAATAGGATGTTGGACTGTGTGCCTCACTGAGAGCCTTAGATGCATGTTTCATAATGGGTGCTGCCTGAGTTGAGTGCTTGTGAGGTTGATGAGGTTACATTTTTTTTCAATTACGTTTAGGTATCCTTTGTGATTTAAGTATTGTTGCTCATCTCTCTCTCTAACAAAGATGACAAGCAGGCTGGTATTTCATTGAGATGCTTTAATACATAAACATACATCAAGATGGATAGCAGCATCATAAAATATAAAAGAAATGGTTAACAGACAGACCTTACATACATACATGGTTACATCACAACGGCTTACTATAAAATGGCAGTCAGACTTGCACGTGCTCACTATTTATGCACTTGTGCAAGCCCTTGGATAGCTTCTTAAAGGTACATACATACACATTGATCTACATTCTCCCTCTTAAAAAGATTGCCCTTTGAAAAAACAATACTAGAGTTAGACGTGCATCATTATATACATTAGAAACAAAACACAATGTTGATGTCCAAGTTGCTTCATATCTGTTACAGAGTTTAGAGATGCGACCATATCTTGAAACATAACAGTCTGGACCAAACTTAGCAAGAGGGACATTCTACAGTGCACAACTCATATTAGGAACTTCTGGATTTGTCACAGGAACGAGAATGTCCTCTGGAACTTCCTATGGAATCAGAACGGCAGACAACTCACTCTGAGATAAAGAGTCTTTCTCACAGGCTATGTGCTGTGGTACAGGCTCAGACACCAGACTCAAATGTATCTGATTCTGCCTAAAAACTGCTCCTTGTGATTCCACAGTGTATGATCTCAGCTGTGGGCAAATATTCTTCATGACACCAATCTGATCATAACCTTTGGACGTATGCATCCTTACCACTTCTTCTCGTAATGGATTGAGTGGTTTGCTGGTTTTATCGTAGTAGGACTTTGGGTTAAATGCTTCTTCAACAGGTTGATTTTCACTGACCTGTTGTTTTTGACACATGGAACCAATAACTACTGATTGTTAATGTGGTTCTGGTTTGTCTTGACAGAAGTCTCTGAGCAGGTGAACAAAGATGTTTATCATGAGGAACATTTCTGAGATTCAAGAGATTCAGTAAACATCACTATTATCTCATTTCAAATTCTCTAGTAACTGTTTTGCACTTTGAACTGCACATTCTGCCAAACCATTTGACTGTGGGTATTCAGGGCGGGTCTATATTGCAACATCAAATGCTTAAAACAGCGAACGATGTTACATCGACACATTTTCAGTGAAAGCTGAAAATGTCGAATTCAAAGAACAGCGATTTCTTTCCTAGAGAAAGAAATCGCTGTTCCAACCCCTGCAAAAAAAAAAACACATTACACACTTTCAAACACATCCAATCCTAATTATACCCTCCCAAAAAACAGTAAACAACTAAATACACATATGCACATAACCCAAACATACATTTAACGAAAAAAAAACAGTAAACATTTTAAACCATATGCACTTACCTTAACACGCACCCTAACCCTAAGGTCAGTAACTCTCGCACATTTACATAAACAGCTCCAAACACATACACACTTACCTTAACCCTAATTCTACCCCCCCAAAACTAAAGTAAACAACTGAAAGCACATACACACGTAACTCAACCATACATTTAACATAAAATATAAAACAGTAAACACTTTCATACATATGCACTTACCTTAACCTGCACCTTAACCCTAAGGTCAGTAACTGTTGCACAGTCATGCTTGGGAACTATACTGGACAAGGGACAGCACTATACTTCAGAACATGGCAAAACAATGAAGCGGTCAAGCGACTTCTTTCCCAGGGAAAATTTAGCTGAACAGCCGCTTCGCTGTTTTGCCTGTTCGTTCTACATGTGTCAACAAGAACGCATTCAACATAATGTGTTTTCATTGTACTCATAGGAACCCATTCAGGCCTACTTGTGACATCAGTAAAGTCCCATTCTTCAGCAAATATTTTGAACTGTTGTCTTGTAAACTGCATGCCATTTTCAGAAATAACTTTGCGCAGACTCCCATGTACTGCAAAATGACACTTCATCTTAGTAATGACTGTACTGGATGCTAGGTTAGGAAGCAGATCAGTCTTGAACCAGTTAGAGTAAAAGTCTACTAACACCAAATAATGTTGACCATTCCACTCAAAGTTGTTGGTGGCTATTGTCGACCAAGGTAGTTCCGTAATTTGGTTTAGCTGAAATGGTTCCTTCTGTTGATGTGGCTTAGAAGTATTACACAGGGAACAAGACAAATGTATTCTCTTAATGTCTTGTGACATAGTAGGCCAAAATACTAGTCCTGCCAACCTTCTTTTGGTAGAGTCAGTTCCTGAGTGACCACGATGCAAGATAGTAATACACTCTGGTTGCAAGGACTTTGGAACAATCACTTTTGGACCTTTCATAATGATACCTTTGTCAGAGAAAATCTCATCTCTATATGGAAAATAAGGTTGCACTTCTTGAGGTAAACTAGATTGCTTTGATGGCCATCCTTGCTTGATAAAGTGGTTGAGCCATTGTAAAACTGGATTTGTGGCTGTGTGACCTCTTACTCATCAAGACTTGTGGAAGAAAATTTTCTTACTTCCATTACTTCAAAATCAAGGTTCTCATTCTCATGCTGTTCTGTGGTATTTCTGGGTGATCTGGATAATGTATCAGCAAGACAGAGAAGCTTGCCTTTCTTGTAGACAAGATTGAAATTATACTTTTGCAATCTCAACATCATATGTTGCAGTCGGGCTGGAGCTGAATGCATAGGTTTTCTCAAGATAGTGAATAGTGGTTAGTGGTCTGTTTTAATTTGGATAGGTCTGCCATAAACATAATCATGGAACTTTGGACATGCAAACACAATTGCCAAAAGCTCTTTCTTGATCTGACCATACTACATCTCAGCTTGGGTAACAGTTCTCGATGCATAAGCAACAGATTGATCCTCTATTCTTAATGACTGCACCAAGACCAAATTTCGAAGCATCACAGGAAAGTGTAACTAGTTTGTGAACATCATAGTATCTGAGCATCGGTGGAATAGCAATTCTCTATTTCAGGACATCAAATGCTCTTTGGTGTTGCTCTAACCAAGACCAGGATACATCTTTATGTGTCAGCTCTCTAAGCACTGCTGAAAGTTGGCTCAATTTTGGAACGGGCTTGCCTAGGTAGTTAACCATGCAAAGAAAACATTGCAGGGCTTGAACATTGTCTGGAGCTGGCATCTCAAGAATGTCTGTTTGCTTTAAAGGGTCTGGTCATAAGCATACCTCTCAACCTGGAAATATCAAAAATCTGGACAAGGCCCATGAAAAATAGGTACAAATCTGTACGCTGATTAACATCTAATTTGCATACATAATTATGTAACCCCATCCACTCCAATGGAATTGTGGGATACCAACTTACGAATGCAAATTGAAGAACAGACAACCAAAACATGGCACCAGACCAGAGTCTCCCTGCAGCCATTCCAGCGTCCTGTTACCTGGCTATTTTGCCCCATTTACCATAAACACTAATGTATGCATACTGCTTTACTTCTGCAATGATTTGAATTTTTATTTTTACATTTTACAGCACAACAATGCAGAAACACTAAAAGACATCATCTGGTAAACAAAGCAATACTGTCTCACAATGAAAATAGGCTTGATATTAAACTTTGCCCTTGAAACTCACATTCATTGAAACAGCATTGAAACCCACACCACATCCAAAGAAAATGCATCTGGCCAGTGGTGGATAAAGATTACCTTTGGGCTGTTTTCAAATCATTGGCCCCTTGCACACAAAACAAGAAACATACATGTGTTCTTTTCTTTATACACCTTCCTGACTTTAAATTATATTCCTTGTATAATACAACACACATGTTAGAGCGCATTTTAAATTTATTGTTTGAACATTTTACCAGTAATCTGTACTGTAGGCAATGAAACAAAACACATGAACCAATAATGACAAAACTGCCCAATTCAGAACTTTTCCATCATAAAAGTCTTCTTCCACACCCACACTATAAATAGAATGACAGTAGTGTAAGCCACAGGCATCTTGAACAGCGTTTCGCACTTATTTTCAATTTCATTTTTGGGGGGGGGCAAAAGGTCAAAAACCAGGGACACATTTTAAACATTGCTTGTATAATTTTGTAAAGTTGCTAGAATAAAATGTTGCGCTACCATCATGCATTTCACTGGCAGGTTTTGAACCCAGGACTCTATGCACTACTTTCAGAACAACATACCACTATCCCACATCAGCAGCTGTCTGAAAAACAGGAAGACTGAAACTTAATAGCCATAATTTATTTAGTGAATTCATTTCTCACTTCTCAACATAGCTCTTACCCTCAACACAAAAAACATGAACAACAAAGCCAATAATGGGAGAATACAAATTCAGTTCTCACTTCTCACTCACCATATCTCTGAACTATTAGCACAAAAACAGTAATAGGGGAATACAAATTGTGTGCTCACTTCTTATCATAGCTCTAAACTCTTAGCACAAAAAAAAGTGTTCTTACTTCTCATCATAGCTATCAACTCAGTCATCTTCTTATCATAGCTGTAAACTCTTAGCAAAAATAAAAAGTGTTCTTACTTCTCATCATAGTTCTCAGTCAGAAATGGTGGTGGCTAGGGATAGTAGGCTCTTTTTACCCTGTACTAAAGGTACAGGGTTTGAGACTGAATATATTATATGGGGGCATTTTCACACACACACACACACACACACACCCTGAGTAGTGCTCGGCCTCTTCTGTTCCTCATGCTGCTGGCTGTATCCCGCTGCCGCAATTCATTAATCCCGGCTCTGTTGCCATCCATTTGGCTCGCTGTATCCATGTCCCCACACTCTGTTCCCCACATGCTGCTGCCATCTGTTTCAGGGTTTGCTGTATCCTCATCCCCATGTTGCTGTGCTGTATCAGCTTCGCGGTTAATTCCCGCCGTTAACTTAACCGCCAGCCAGCCGGAAATGATGATGCGAGCTCCTTGAGCTCAATTCCGACTGGCTGGTAGCCTGATGGCACTGACGTCATTGTGCACATGATGACGTCAGCTCCGACAGTGCGAAAATTTTAAAAAAGAAAAGAAAAATCAGAAATGAAGGGGTACCACTCGGGAATCGTGGCACCCCTTCATTTGGACCCCAAAACTCGGTAAAAACCGAGTAATTTGGAAAGGTTGGGAGGTCTGGTCATAAGCCTGTACTCATAAATAAGTGACCAACACAAGTAACTTCTTGTAACCTGAATTTGCATTTGTGTGGATTGAGCTTAAGATTCACTTGACCTTCCCTTTCCAGAACTTCTCTGAGGTTTCTGTCATGTTAAGCTTCATCATGACCTCCTACTAGTATGTTGTCTACTATAACAGCACAAGTATTCCCAGAAAAAATGTGCTCCATTGCACGATGAAAGACTTCACTTGCAGAATTTATCCCAAATGTCATTCTCAAAAAATTGTACCTGCTAAACAGAGTACTGAAAGAAGTGAGCAATGATGATTTCTTGTCAAGCTGAATTTGCCAAAATGAACTCTTTGCATCTAAGACAGAAAAAATAGTGGCATTTGGCATCAAGGCTGTGACTTCTTCGACTATATGCATTGGATGATGAGGCCTTTTTAATGCTTTGTTCAAATCTCTTGGATCAATACATATTATGATGTCATCTGAGCTTTTCTTATGAGCTACCATCATGGAAGATACCCACTCAGTTGGAGTTTCAACTGGACAAATCACACCTTGTTGCACCATTTTATCTAGCTCGGCTTTGACTCTGCCCTGCATGGCTATTGGAAATTCCGAAGCTGGCTTGATAACTGGACTGACCTCTGGGTCTAACCTCAACAACTGGACATTTGCTTAGTTTGTCTTTGAAAAGATCAGCATAGTTAGAAAAAACGTACTGGGTGAAACTAGAGTAGTGGTCTTTTAAGTTAACATGTTGGACTTCCTTATTAAATGAAAGCAGTCCTATTTTCAAACTGTCTCTGAGCCCTAATAATGACTAGATGTGCCTCTTGACCACATAAAATAAGTTGTAGCATCTTCCAGCAGAGTAACATAAAAGAACTACCGAGCCTTCACTTTGAATTTCTTCACCTCCATAAGCAACAAGCTTTACACACCTTGCCTAATCAAGTGTTTCACCATGACACACTCTAGCAAATTTTTCTGCTGATATAACATTGCACTTAGAACCTGTATCAACTTTGAGCTCTGCGGATTTGCCATTTATCTGAATAGTACAAAATACTTCATACTTTGTCCTTAAATCTATTGCACTGACCATTTCATGAAGCACTGACACACTATCAACATACAGAGTAGGGTTGCAGCTTTCTAATTCATCACTTCATTTCTTAAAATGTTCCCTTTTAATAAAAGAATGTGGGTCTTTTGATTTACAAAACCTCTTGAAATGATTCCACTTATTGCATTTGTGGCATTGCTGACCAAAAGCTAAACATTTTTCCTTTTTAGATTCACGACTTCCACTACAGTTACAACAGTTGGCAATGAAACTAAGTTGGGGCCCATGCTTTGAGTTTGCTGACTCACTCTTATGCTTCACTGAGACTGTGAGAACTCTGGAATGTACTGGAAAGCTCTGGGGTTTACCAGTGGGTGCTGCAAGGGCTACAGCTGCTGCCATGTGCTTGGACCTGTTTCTTTTCAAAACATGCTGCATACTATCAACATGAGCTTTATCACTGTGCCTTCTAGAGCTGTACTCATTTGAAAGCGTATTTGTGTGCTTTTCTGTGAGCTTGTATATCTGGCAAATCTCAGTGACCTAATTCAAAGTTAAATCTCTGTCACGAAGCAAAATCTTTCTCACAGCATCACCTTTAATACCACACACGTCTGTCCTTTATTATCTCATCCCTTAAATCACCACATCTGCACATTTTAGCCTTATTTCTCATATCAGTTATATATGCTGCAAAAGTTTCACCAGGCTTTTGATCTCTTGTATAAAATAAATGCCTTTCCATAGTAACATTTGTCTGGAGGTTACACATTTCTCTAAATTTATGTTTTAAGCACTCTGAATCCTCCCTTGACTCAGCTGGTACAAGAATATGAGAGTTTCCCCCTTCTCCTGTATTGACAGCAGGTGCATACACAAATGAATGTCCACTTTCTATGGCTTCTGACCTAGCTAAATGAAGTAGATTAAATGCCTTTGTATGGTCATCTTTATCAAAAATGGAGCCTGCATGAAAATATTGTACTTTTGCTCAAACACTTTCCAGTTCTCTGCAATATTACTGTCAAACACAAGTGCACTGGGTTTTCAAAATCCATCTGCCTATCCCACAAAGTATATACAAACACATTGAAAATGTGGCCCTTTTAATTATATACTTACAAACTGTTCTGTGAGCTTGTAATAACATTCAGATGCACAATAAACTCTTCAAAATACTGTACTTTGTAAAATATGTTCTGTAATGGCTGTACTTTTGCAAAATATGCCCTATAATGGCTGTACTTTGTGAAATAACTTTACTCTAACACTGCATAAACATGCAAACACTTTATACACTTCTGATAACTCGGATATCTTTCCTTAATTCGAAAAATATATGCTTTGCAAAAATACGGTCACCTCCCCTTATTTTATTCGTTTTATGCAATTTGGATGTTATTTCAGACATTTTTCATAGTAATTTTAATATTTTTATCAATATCATACGTATCCGTTTATGCAAATATCATTTAGAGTGTTCTGTATGCCTCATTTCATATTTTGCGAATAAGAAATAGTGCTGAGCAAGTTTTAATACATGAAATTTGTTTCTGACCTGTTTTGCGAGGTATGCACATTTTAGGGATGATTCACTCTTGTATATTCTACCAGTTCCAAGCAAGTGCCTTAAGTTGTTTTAGCCAAGCTACCTCTAACTTCTTGTCCTTTAGATATGCTGCCTCTGACTTCATGTCCTTTAGATGTGCCACTTCTGCCACCATGTCGCTTGTCCTTCTCTAACATAGATGACAAGCAGTGGGGTATTTTGTTTAGATGCTTTAATACATCAAAACACATCAGGATGGATAGCAGCATCATAAAATATAAGTGAACTGGTTAACAGACAGACCTTACATACATACATGCTTACATCTCAATGGTTTACTAGAAAATGACAGTCAGACTTGCACATGGTCAGTATTTATACACTTGTGTAAGCCCCTGGATAGCTTTTTAAAGGTACATACACACATTGATCTACAGGTAGGTTACTTTTAAGGGCATCAGCATATGTAGGTCTATGTGTTCGGTCTGTATTGTGTGTAATAGATATAATGTGGTATTTTGTGTTACTGACAGCCTGCTTGCCATTTGTATTGGCTTTATGTGAGAATTTTGCCTCCAGTAATATTATATAACTACATCACTCAAACACTGTGTCTGTTTGTTTAAGTGGTTGCTGGTTGTCAGGATGCAATGGGACAATTGCTATATTGTCCCAGGATGCCCATTTCAACCAAGTTGGCTACAGAGGCAGCTGGAAAGTGCAAATCTATGGTTTCAGGTGCTTACTGAAGTATGCTGAAGGTGAAATTAGTGTCTATGCAGCTTGGCGTTGATAACTGGAGGTGCTATCTATTTGTTCATGGAGATATCCTTGGTTAACTGGACATGCTATTGTCTGTTAGTGGATATACCGCTGGTCACAGCAGAACTGCATACAGCTAGGAATTAATGATCCTTTGCTCTTTCTCTCACCAGAATAAAAAAAATAACACTTATCCCAAGCTGCTTCCTGAGAAGTAGTGTTACCCCAGGTGCTTCTGGATTAAGTGCACTTGCTGTAGTCTTCTCTTGGGAGATACCCTGAAGGAAACCTATAACAGCTGCATACACCAGACAACCAAGCTGCACAACGTCAACCAGACCACTCAGTGAAGTCTCATATATACTGGTCAGTCAGGGAACAACAGGAAATCAATGGCCCTCTACTCCATCTCTCACCAGGAGCACTTGTCATAAGCCAGGTCCTACAAAGCAATTTTTAGGATTTCCAGTGATTGCTAATCACTAGGAAGGCCAGGAAATAATGTCCCTGATTTAAATGGCAAGATAAGTGAGTAGTATGAATACACTTTCCTGGATGTAAAATGGTGTGCAAATGGTTTGTTTGGTTTTAGCTTGTGACCAGGATCTTCACTTCCAAGAGCCTTAGTGTAAGATATAAATGTCTGACTGCTTAAGCAATATATATATAAATGGGAAATGAAAGCTGGAAACAGCTAAAGCTCTATCTCATAATCTTTATCTTCCCAGAACTGTAGCAAACACTCCACTCTCTCCATGTTTAATGACCATAAGCTCTAGGTAACTCAGACAGCTGGCCAAAACTGTCTGTTCTAAGTTTGAAAAGTGACTAAAAGCACAGCAAACACATTGATTAATCCACTTGGCATAAACAAGAACAATGCAGACTGTAAAACCAATTGAATGTATAGCTGAAGCATCAAATTCAGATAAAAAATAGTAAAAATGCACAAAAATTAGAGAACCCATTAAAACTGATTTATATACCTAGGCAATGTAGTATCATGGAAGAAAAAAGAAACGTAAATGAATAAACGCATAAAAGAAATAAATATCTGGAGTTTCATAGGGCAGTAGATTAAGAAAGAGATTAAGATAATATTAGTAAAACAGACTAAAAATAAAATATATACATATTGGATATCAGTGCTAACACACACACACACACACACACACACACACACACACATATATATATATATATATATATATATATATATATATATATATATATATATATATATATAGACATTATGTACATAAATAAGACAAATGGGAAAGCAAGCCAATGACTCCCTTTGCTTTTTTTATTGTACAAGTAGGCTGACTACCGTAGTTACGAGTTGATGGCTGTGAGGTATACTTCCAGAATTGTGATGGTGGGTGGGGAGTATTTTTCAGACAGGAGAGTTAAAGCATTTGAATAAGGTGCCAAGGACAACTACTGTTGTTACCACTTGATGGATGCATGGTATACATCCAGGATTGTGGTGGTGAGTGGGGAGTATTGTTCAGATAGGAGATTTAATATAGGCATGTAAGGTATCTAGATGACCAATGTATGGTATACTCCTATCTCTACCAGTGGTGAGCACAGAGTGTTCTGCAGAAAGAAGATTTAACATAGTCACATGAGGCACCATGCATAATTATTGGTGTCACTTAATGATATCATGTACTTCAGCTGGAATGATCAGTACAGTAAATACTGGTAATCCAAATAGCCCTGTACATTTTATATACTGCTCATTCAAAGTTATAGAGCAGCAATTGATAATTAACACACAGATATAAAAAAAATTGCTTTATACAAGCAAAATTCTACCTATAAACAGCACAATATCTCAGAATGTTCATACTTGAGGGAAGTATTTAGCATTGCAATGACCACCTTGTAGTGCACTGCAGTAGGGGCTATGATGATGTGAGGTAGTGCAGGCTATGCCAGAGAGAGTAGGGCAATGCATGTGTAACATATGCCAGCATAACTACCTAGAGTTTTATAAATAATTTTATGTTATTTTGATATCAAAATGTATTTGTTGAGTTGCATGTGTTAAAAATGTATCAACAGTGGGTCTTGCTGGACAGAAAAAATATATATGTGTATGTCAGATTGTACTGTAAATGATGAAATGTATATATGTTACCAGAGGATGCTAGAAAGGAAGTGATTAAGCTCAGCCCAGCTAACCTTTAGAAAAATAACCCAATATTAAATGACTTGGTTTTGGCCAGAAATATTTTATCTCACAGTTCTGAAAGCAGCCAGAGACACAATGTCTGTGCTGGGATCCTGATCTTAGTGTTCTTAGTGGTGAACTAATTGCTACCCTGGGGTGCCTCAGATGCTGTGATAAGCCTTAGCAAAGTTCTATTGTGACACATATGTACCAGATCCTCGTTCAGCTTCTAGTCAGGGGGGTAGTTTAGAAAACACAGAATCAGGTGACCAGATGTTATCTTATTCTGTCACCAGCACTGAAATTGTATTCAGATACTAGTGAGAGATGTGACAGATCACACTCAGCACTCTGTTTTGGAACTGATAAGACCACTAACCCACTTCATATTGTCTTGCTTTAGTAAGTAACTTAACTAGAGAACAGTAACTCTTCAGTCAGTTAGGAAACTAAAGTGAGATTAACTAAAAGTATTGTTTTTCTGTATCTATCTGAGTCTTTCTGTCTGATTTTTTTATATTTCCTGTGAATTGAAACTCTGCTGTTTTTGTAAACAGATACTCGGTATTCTCATGTTTTTTATTATTTATTATTAAATATATCTAAACTTGTCATTGTGGCTGGTCTTTTAGAAAATATTTTAATGCCAAAACTCCAAAGAAAGCCAGTAAAGGTCCATGCACCTGTAGGCAAAGACAAAGCCAAGCCAAGCCAAACCAATATGGTATAAAGTTTAATACAAAATATCCAACCAAATAAGTGCTTTCATTTCACCCATGGAAACGTCATCAGCAATTTATCTATGTACTAGGTACTGCACATTTTCTACAGGCCATGCACTGCTCTCAGCAACTCTACCACAGTTTGTGCAGCAGCTGTCTGTGCCTAGATTACTAACCTGTGTATCTGACTGATGCCAGCTGGTGTCCCCATTTCAGGGAAAGACCTAGAGGCATGAAGGTGATGCCCACAAAAATGCCTTCTCATACAGTGTGTGCATTTATATTAGAAGTAGTGCAACTGACAGATGCTGTCTGTCATGGTGATTCCTATATAGCCTACGTGTATCTCACAATAATAAGATAATCAGTGATAAATACTGGAGAGGCCAAATGTCTGGCCTGCTCCTCTTCTAAATGCATCGTACATGGAAGATGTATGTGAGTCTTGCAATACTAGCATTGCTGACAGTGCTGCAGTTGCTATCCATTGAGGAGTGTCACATGATGTCTTAATGTGCAGCTATGTGGACATAGTTACTGTTTCACTCCTTGAGTGGATATGCTGAATGGTCATAGTCTCTTCAAATGTTAGTTTTCCTGCCTGTCCTCTGCAGGAACTTTGCAGAGCACCTTCTGAGCTATTATGATGGCCTGTTATATCCAGTGGATGCCTAGCATCAGATTGCCAGGATGGTGAATACTTCCACTGGCATCATCCATTCTAGTCAGCAGTACAGGCAGAGGTAAAGTAGCAACATGTGGTTACTCTACCCCAACCTGCTTCACGAGTGGAAAGTAGAGGCTAGGAGGACTAGGCTAGTTATGCACTACAAGCATTTATTGTCTACCCTCGTCCACTGCTGTTCCAGCCTTATGTGTCCACACCATCCCTGTCTGTCTGTGTCCACAGTTCATGTTTGTCAATCTTGATATTTTTTGTACTCTCCTGTCCTTCCTACACACAGTCCTTAATACCATTTCAATGTAGCCTTCTTGTTTGTATGTATAAAAAGGATGCTTCCCTCACAACAAAAAACCTTCTCCAATCTATCTTTTCTTATAATTTCCATTGTATGTTTTCTCCTGCTTAGTATTTCCCCTTTTCTAATTTTTCTACATTTTCTGCCTCCTCTTTGATCCCAGTTTATATGATGTAATTAATTGGCACTTTGCTGAACTGACTGTCTCAGGCCTGCTCACATTGCCTGAGTTGCAAAACTGAGGTGATTCACTGTACACATGAAGGTGCATAGCTTTGTAAATACTTTTTGCATGACCTGAAGGATAGCCATAGATATAGGTGTGGTGCTCTGTCAGCCAATTGGGGATAAAGATTTTGTTAAAATATATGACCAGGAGTGGGAGGTCAGGTGAAGTATGCCAAGAATAGAGCCTGGGGAGCTCTGCAGGCTATGGCTGTGAGACTGGGCATACCCTAGTATGTTGGCTGCAGTGGCCACAGGTGACACCGATGCAGTGTTCACCAGTCCTCTTAGCTACAGTGGCCACATGGCACATCATGGGCCATCCCCTTCCATACAGCTTCCTTGTGTGATTGCTGCCTGTAGCAAGGAATACTACTGCTATGCTGGTACTAATACAAGGCTAATCAGCTACAGACCATGTTGAGCTATGCGCTCAATAATATTTAATGCTGCACCTCTGCATAGAGAATATTCGTGAATACCCCGATGCATTGTACATGCTGAAGTGTGTCATTCAGTTGATGGCAGTTTAGGCGATTGACATTTCAAAGAAAATGATTCTCAAAAGGCACTTTTGCAGATAGTGGAGAATTCCCTTTTCTCTACTATTGTATAACTTTAGAGTAGGTATATATATATATATATATATATATATATATATATATATATATATAAAACCAACAAAATGACCCAGTTAAGGAGCTTGTGAGCGTGTGGACCCCTAGTATGCAATTCAAAAGTAAAAGCAAGTTACCATGAAATATATCTGGTCTCCAGATTGATGTCAATAATCCGCAATGGAAAAAACCTTTCGGTTCTTAAATGTCCAAGTCAAAAACACCATACGGTTCCAGTAATCCACAATAGAAAAAATGTCCAAATCGAAAACACCATGCGGTTCCAGTAAAAGATGTTTATTAATGTGAGCGCTTTCACGGCTATTGCAAGCCGCTTCTTCAGACAAACAAACAGTGCGCTTACTAAAGCGCCAAATTTAAAATACTTGCAGTTACGGAGGTTCCTCCCAAGCACGCTGAGCAGTATTTAAAGTGCTAGTGCTTAAATTCTACATTGCAGGTATATATTAAAATAGTGACAACTAATGTTCGCTAGTAGGCTAGATATATATGTAACTAAAAACATACACTGACTTCATGATCTGCTACTAAATAGTGCCCTACTATAAGCATGCACAAATATCTATATTGCACGAATTATATGCGCATGTAAGACTAGTTAAAAACTCATTATACATATGCAACTGATGCAAATAATCAAGTAAATATACAAATATATGTAAACTACCTAAATATACGACAAAGTCTAGTGCAGAAGCCTAAAGAATCACAGTATAGATACCTATTGGCTAATAACTAAACTAGCTGCAAGTACTAAGCTAAAACATATAATAAAATATCAGACTATGAGTGATTAAAAATGTAAGATGGTATGTGTACAAAAGTAAATGAATAACTCATGCCTGTGTGTAAAAACATGACAAAGGAATGGGATAAGACTAATAGCATGCAAGCTATTATATCATGCATCTGCATGGAAAACAATATGCTACATAAAGAACAAGAACAAAAAAGAAAATGCAGAAAATGTATGTATACGCCTATCTACTCCAAGGTGATCTGGCTGTGAAAAATGAGCTATATTGAAACATGTGGGGTCCATCTAATGGATATTTGTGAATACCCCAATGCATTGTACATGTTGAAGTGTGTCATTTAGTTGATGGCAGTTTAGGCGATTGACATTTCAAAGAAAATGATTCTCAAAAGGCACTTTTGCAGATAGTGGAGAATTCCCTTTTCTCTACTATTGTATAACTTTAGAGTAGGTATATATATATATATATATATATATATATATATATATATATATATATATATATATATATATATATATATATATATATACACACACACACACACACACACACACACACACACACACACACACACACACACACACACACACACACATATGTTACGTTTGGGGATGTTGGGATGTCGTCTCACATGTGGGGTGCAGGGGGGCTTGCCCCCTACAGAAAAGATTTACTACAAGCTTCACTGTAAGTGCTTTCTGCAAAACAGTTTTGGAGTGTTTTAGTTTTGGTTAAAGAGGTGGTGATATGTCAATATGAATCTACACTTGCTTTACTGAATGACTGTGTTGAGTAGTGATGCCATTTGAATCCTGCTTTATTTTAAACTTTGCTGTCTTTAACAGTACATACCCACTGTGGCTGGTCAACTCAAAGAAAAAGTGTGGGGGCAAAGTCCCATGTCGGGAGGTGCAGCAGGGTTTACAGAATCACTGACACTTGCCTTTTCATGATGTGCTTAAAGAACTGTGCTAACGAGATCATTATCATTATGTTATAAGGCACTTGTTTAAGTGAGGCTGATGGTGGTAGCAGGCTAAATAAAATACACTGGACTTTATTGTCCCCAGTAATAGTCTCAACTCATACTGTGGGATCTCCTGATGTTCCCATGTAAGATAAGAAATATAATACTTTCAGCATGTTTTGAGTATGCTCCATTGCCTCCTTCCACTGATTTATACATAATAATGTCCCATGGGAGGTACCCAAAGGCCAGCTTCACTAGGTGCCCAAATACAAATTAATGAAGTGTTCTGGTTAACATACATTTTCAATTTTTAGTGTTGCATGCAAGGCTAGTAAAGTACCTCTTGACAATGAAAATGGTGCAATGATCCCCATTTTCCAAAAGGAGGTCAAGAGAATGTGTTCCAGTTATAGAAGGCTCATCCTTCTCAGTCTCCCTAGGGGCATACATGCCAGGATGCTGGAAAGAAAACATCTTCCAATAATCAAGTAACTTGTTCAGGAGGAAGAATGAACATTACATGCTTGCCATGGAATACTGGATTAACATTTTGTCCTTGCACAGGTACCTGAGGGGTCATCAAAGTTGCCCATACTGTGTACAAGTGATTTGTAGACTTGGAAAAGGCATATGCCCATGTACCTGGGAATGCATTGGTGAAAATGCTACAACAGTACAGGGTCCCAGATCTGTCATCATTTACCTTTCTGTCCTTATATTTCGTAAGTGAGAGTTGTATCTGCATTTTTGGTAGTATTAAATTGAACTGTCCAAGATAGGAAAAAGATCCTACCAGGAGTTTTCGCCTCCTGTCTTTAATTTCCCTTGACAGGATATGACTATGCAGCCACAAAGTCTGCAAAGTATCCAGTTTGGCGACATCAACTTGCATTTTTGTTGTTTGCAGATAATGTCATCTTTGTCTCAAGTGACTCTAATCTTCAGCATGCAGTGGAGCATTTTTCTGCTGACATTGAACTGGTTAGTATGCATACCAGTTCTTCTAATTAAAGGTCATAGATTCTCCTAGGAATGTGCAGCTCTCTTTCACTAGGTGGTGGTGCTTAAGTACCTTGGAGCCTTATTCACAACTGAGGGCAGGGGGATCATGAGACTCAGCAGCAGATTTATGCAGTGGAAGCATTGTACCAGGCTGTGGGGGGAGTGCTGGGGGCAAGAGATGAGTGGTACTTCAACACTGTCAATTTATTGGCTAGTTTATGTCATCACCCTCACCTATGGTTATGAACTTTGGATAGTAAGCAGAAGGAAAAGTCTTGATTACAGGCAGCAGAACATTTACTCTTTTGTGCAGTTGCTGGAGTCATGCTCTACAATGGAAAGAGAAGCTTGGCAATTCAGGAAGACATTGGGGTACAGCCACTGATCCTCTATGTTGTAGATGTCATTTGAGGTTGTATGGGGCAAACAGATGGGTTTGCATAATTATTTCCTCTTTATCAATGTGCTTTCTTGAGTTTCAGTACAACATGAGGCTATACAAAATCCATAAATGCCAGAGACAAAATAAGTATTTCTTTGCATTTTGTTGTTTCTTTGTTTAAAACACAATATTATTAACTTTTTCACTTTCCACAATGAGCAAAAAACAATACACAGAAAATCACTTGGTAAATAATAGCCAAAACGTAATTTAGCATTTTACAGATTTCATTTTTGTGAATTGAATTTTTCCTTAACATTTTAACAAATGTGATCTCAGAATACTTTCCGCCAAAGGAGTAACTATACAACTGCTTAGACTACCTACAGGTTTTTTACATCTCACACAATGGGAAGTATATCTTTTTGGAACATGACCCTTAGTCTTTAATCAATGTGCGTCACACACATTTATGTTGCGGTGTCAATATAACAACTTATCACTACAAATCAGTAGCACGTGCAACTAATGTATCAGGTTGACATACTATGAGTAAAGTATGTGCTGTAAATATATATTATTAACAAGCAATGATACAGTTTAACTATATATGTAAATGAATTAGCAATGCAAGATGGTTAATGGATAACATCACAACATAATTTAATCAGAATGGAATTTGAATGTTTTTGTAAAAACTTTACACAGTGACAAGTACAACAGCAGCATGTAATAGCTAGAAATTATGTAATGACACACATGCATAACATTTGGTTTACTATCATAATGTGGAATGGAACATCGTCAAATCCACTTTGCGCAAAGTCCAAACACCGAATGCTAAAAATGCCAAACACCAATATTCCAGAATGTAAAATCTTTTCCCCTTTTTGATCCATGGTTGCACTTGTTTCTAGGTCCAGAGCAGTAGGAAATGTTGACGTTTGCTTTTTTTCAGCTATTGTGAAATTCGGCATTGTGGTTTTTGCGGATATCAGTCAATAAGTTGAAATAGAAGTGTTATTCAACATTTTGATAGTAAACCTAGCATTTCCTTAACAAATATGCCACAATCACTCACATCTAATTACCAAAAACTTATAAACTCAATTACTATTCTGACAGTTGGAACAGACTCTTCTTCACATTTGAAGACAGACTAACTTTAATCAAACTGATACTGTTACCTAAAATCTTATTCATTGGCCAAGCTCTAATAATTCCCCCACCTGTCAAAATTAAACAGAAAATTAATAACATATTACTCAACTTCCTTTGGTATTAAAAAAAAACAAGAATTTCTCATCTGTAGCACACCACAAGTTGGAACGAATGAGGTATAGGGTTTCTAAATATTTTATTTAAATTCCACATTTATGAACATAGTGCTGCTTTGGAATAATACTTCTTAATAATAATTTAATATTTGTTGACCGGGAAAGTCCGACTAGGTTCCACAGATCCTGTTTTCAGCGGAGGCCCGGGGAGAAATGCTCCAGACATGAAACCTTACTTCTAGTAATAGGACATTGCTTGAACCATATACTCAAATACATACAAACATGTTTATATGGATTTTAAAAATATACATTCAAAGTGAAAGGTAAAAACTTGTTCTCACACCTCTTATAAATCAAATATTGCTGTTGTTTAAAAAGCTTATGTTTTCTAATCAATTAATTAAGCATTTATTAATAATTATGTTTCCTACTGCTTACAGAAATTAATGTTTGATATCTTTTGATACTCAGAAAATGTTAGAGTTTAAGAAGGGTGACCTATTATATTGGAATCAATTTCTCTCAGCTAATAAAATAAGTTCTGCAGACTATTTGATCAGCAGGTATAGTTTGCAAAATTGCAATTGGCTGGACATCCAAACTTGTAAGGATTTTACACATACTAAGCTCATACCCTCATTAAAGGCATACAATAAGAGTAACTTAAAAATCTTGGATTTTATCTCAACAATTATTAATAGCTCTCCCGAGTACACTTCATACATATCTGTTATTTATAAAATTCTCAGAAATGATTTTAGCAAAACAGATGTTTCTTTTTGGAATTATTCAAGTGAAGTTACTAGGCAAGTATTCTCAGAAAAAGATAAAAAAAACTTTGTTTATAGTCAGTGAAGGAATCCACATCTTCCCTGTTCTAGCATGTATACACATGGACATTTTTACGTAGATGTTTTTTCACCCTACATAGACTAGCAATAATGTACAAGAAAGATGAAATGAAATGCTGGAGATATGGACACCCTGATGCTGACTGGATACATATGGTTGTTAATTGCAAAATAATGTCCCCATTTTGGTTAGACTTTAAATATCTTTGTAAAATTCTATGGAATGACAACTGTATATTTTCTGACTCCCTTATTCTTTTCATTGTTCCTGTTCCTGAAGTCATTCCTAAAAACCAAACAGTTTTACTATGGTCTATCATCTCTATAGTAAGGAAAATTGTTACTAAAATTGGAAATCCCAATCTACTCCTGCCTTTAAAGTTGTGTTTATTCATCTTGTGAAATACATTTGTAAGAAGAAGATTGCTACTATAAAAGCAAAGACTAACTACACAACTCATCATTTAATTGCTTGGACAAAATTGTCTAATCTGTTAGAGAAATATTATGTATTCTCCTATGTATATTGCTTTTTTAGTTGTTACAGACATTGTATATAGTTTGTTTTTTTCTTGTTACTGTACTGTTAAGTTATTGTGTTATAAAACGAATAAAAACATTTTGAAAAAAAAAAAAAAACAAATATACCACTGTCACTGATAGCATTTGTATTATGCTTATATGTATACTTACACATCTGAAAAACTGCATTGATAATCATGAACATGACGTGCGACACCCCATAAACAATAAAACTAGGAAAGGCTTATGGCACACTTATATTACAAAAATGCATGTATGATAGTGTTATACAAACCACCAAAGTGGAGTTACATATTGTTGTAAGAGCAGTATGGACCTCAAACATTACATGGTAATAAAAGTCTACCAACACCACAAAGGCTGTGAGTGAGCCAAAACCTATTCAATATCAGGATAGGCAGACTATACACACCATAATCTAGAGAACCAGCTCTATAAATACACAAGCTTCTGAATACTACAATACAGCAAACGCACACCTTATAGGTAAGCCAATCACTTTATCAATGTGCCAATTGAAAACAGATATGTTGCATTTAGATTATGAGAACAGACAGAACAAAACTCAAAGTAAGAAAAGACACATTAGTAACATATAAGACAATATTTCACACAAATGATATTGACATTGATGTTATACACAATAAATTTCTGCATATTACACATACCTTGCAGATGCATCATGGGAAATATGTCATAACATTTGCATGCCATGTTATAAAAATACACATCATAACCTGCAGAATTGAATATGTTAATGGTAATAACCCATACCTCTCTCCCGTCACTCCTCCTTAAGCCTGTGCATGTGCTCTATGCACAGAGTGCCATTGCGGGCAATTCTCAGCAGCTGCAAACATAAAAAGATGTGAAGTATTACGACAACAGAAGGATTGTATTATTTTATTATATAATTACTGCTATGTAAAACAAAAGACACGTGAACAACATATTTATTATTACCTGATCAAAAGCAGTGTCATATAATACGATATCACATTTTGCATAGTTAATCACTGATGTTTAAAACTTGCTACTGTACAGCCATGAGGATAATTGATCACAGAGTAGAGGAATCTAGATACAAACCTATAATTTTACCTATATTCACACTACAGAGCAGAACCATACTACCCTAGATATTTGATCTTTTCTGGGATTGCATGAAGTGATGTAAGTCAAACACCTTACATCTGTGCATATGCAGATAAAGCAGTATATATCCAAACACGTGTGTTAATCTAAGATGAAATTGTATAAGTTTACATGTATATGTAACCATATAGACAAAGACATGCAAATGTAAATATTTATTGTATGCTGAACTTAGTGCGATGCTACATCATAATAAATAAAATGTATATGCATGCATATCTGTCTATAGATAGACAAATAGAGATATCTATCTATCTATCTATCTATCTATCTATCTGTCTGTCTGTCTGTCTGTCTGTCTATCTATCTATCTATCTATCTATCTATCTATCTATCTATCTATCTATCCATCTATCTGTGTAGATATGTATGCATGTATCTATCTAAATATGATGAGTGACAAATCAATGCAGTCTTCCTGTATGTATATATGCATGAATACAAATAAATGCGTATGTATGAGTACAGAGGTAGCTATATACAGATCAATAGATATACCTATATGTGTAGATGTAGATGTGTTAGTCTTTATATATGGACATGTACATACACATTTTTAACTAAAGATGAATGTGTGGGCATATATGACATGAGAAGTATAGGGAAATTACAAGTGCTGACACGTGTATCACAATGTAAATAAGTAAATCCAAATTGTGGAGTACAAAGTGAAATGTTGACATCAATTACATAACTGAATAACACAGAAGAACAATGACATTACCTTTCATAAGACATATTCTGGAGGTCAGTCATACCTGTGGAAGAATGATTAAGCTGGCCAATGTTGTACATTATGTATATGGTGGGATTTGAACACCAAAACTATATGTAACTGTGATTGCATATAATCACATTAGTTAAAGCAATATCCCTCTGTTGTAACACTTAAGTTAGCCATCATGTAGGATTTATGGTAGTTGTGTCAATGTGAGTATTGCCAGCTATGCCGGGAGGGGTGGGGCGGTGGATGTGTGGCATATGCCAGCATGGCTAGCTGGAATTTTGTGGGGTACTGTGTGTTGTTTGTGTATCAAACTGATTTGTACAGATGCTTGTGTTTGAAACTGTATTTGTAGAGTTGTTTGTGTTGTGAATGTATCAACAATGTGCCCTGCTGGACAGAAAAAGAAATATACATGCATTATTATAACTGTTTAACTGTATATGTTTTAACAGATGATACTGAAAAAGAAGAGATTAATCTCAGACTTTAAAAATAGTGGGAAATTGAATTACTGGGCCTAGGCCATGGAGATATTATCTCATAGTTTTGAGTGAGGCCAGAGACACAATGTCTGTAAGAAGTATGGTTTATTAGCTCCTGTAGGAAGCTTGGAAGTATTTTATGGTTTTGTGACTTCCGGGAGCTGCAGCAGATCTTGGCAGGGCTCTGTGTGTGTGTATTATTGACACATGGGTGCTGGATCCTAGTGGTTTCTGGTGGTGGGGGGTTACATGGGAACCAGAGGTCAGATGGCCAGATGTATGTGATGTCATTCTGTAATCTACGGAAGAAGTGATGCTCTGATGCTGGTTGACACTGGTGTCGCATGGCAGACTGTTTTTAGAACCTGACATTGAAGCATCACTCACCTACTTCATCTTGCATTGCTCTAGTAAGTGACCGAGGAATACTAACTCTTGAGCTCAGTCAGGAAAATATAGTCAGATAAGTTAAGTATTGTTTTTCTGTAACCATGTGAACCTGTCTACTTGTGTTATTTTCAATATTTCCTGTGATTGAAAATCTACTGTTTATTGTAAATGGATATTTAGTATTTTCATGTTCTTTTATTATTTATTATTAAAAATATTTAAACTTTTCATTGTGGCTGGCCCTTTAGAGAATATTTTAACCTTTGAGAGTACTCATATCTGTTTGGTGACTCTGTGGCCACTTACTGCATTGGTCAAACTACCATGCGTATTAATATTAATTTCACTCAGTATAACTGATTACCCTTGTAAGAGCCTTAGAGTAGCTGGCTTGAGAGGGTCTCTGGTCACAGTAACTACTTTATAGTCTGGGCAGAAGGGTGCATAGCTAGTAAACCTGTGCCAGCCTTTCCCAGGTGTGTGTGTGTGTGTGTGTGTGTGTGTGTGTGTGTGTGTATGTGTGTGCAAATTAAATCTCAGTGTGTGTGTCAGCTACTTGGAGAAGGGATACAAAGCACTGGTTTCACAGAGAGAGTGGTGGAGGACTTGGCTTGGACATTCAGCTAAGGACTTAACTCTCAGAGAGAGAAACCCAGACCCCAGGCTGAGTGTGTTCCCTGTGTGCTCTTAAGGGAAATTGTGCTTGATGCAGAGAGCTGCATTTGAAAATACTGGGTGTGTCCATTGTTGTTCCAAGTGAACGACCCTCTCCAGTGCCTGTGGTTAGGATTCAGGCTCCTTGCTTACTGGCCCAGAGTGGAGATGTTACAGTAGCCATTTGTGATCAGCATTCTCAAAAAGGAGATACATGTTACCATGAGATAATGTCATTTATTCCTAACGAGTATCTGAACTACATTAACCACATGACTATTAATTATTGACTATTAATTAACATCTAATTGTGAGCATACATCTATAAGTCATATCCATGTATAAATTAAACATAAGTACATCATTGTATACCGATATCATATTACAGAATATTCTGGAAACTGTGGATAATGACAAAATCTGCATTTATCCATGGTATAAAGCAAATGTGTTGGCACACCGAGTGTGCCTTTTATGGTTCACTAGAAAGCATTTGTCTTCACTTGAAATACACACTCAATAGCCATTAAATTAAATAGTGTACAACTGCAATTTAAACCTACTTACAAAAGGTAAGTAGAAGTGCAGTTAATGACTGCACATACACTTCTAATCCTACAGCTATAGCACAGTGCCAGGATTACAATTTCACACTTATTGTACTTGCAGTGTGATTACAAGACTCGCATATATTTCAGCCATGATGACCTGCCTTGTTCTTACAGTTATTAAATTGATGAAAGAAGTAATGGATAATAAGAAAATGTTATGAAAACGTACATGTAAGGTAACATGCATGCATTAAGCAAAACTTTAAATCATGCACACATAAATCATAACTAAAGTATACCGTATGATGTTTACTAGGAGTTTTGTGGGCTAACGGAGAAATGCATAGTCATCTGTGGCCTAAGCCCTATAGGTGTCAATGCACCACGGCTATGCTAGATGCTTAAAATGTAATGCATAACTTAACTAACAATGATAAATCTTCTGAATGTGATTTGCAATGCTAAATACTTTACTGCCAGCATTTTATCAAAAATGAATACTACACTGAGCTTTTAACCCACACACAGGCAATTAACAATCACTTTGACATATCACTTAAGCAGCTCAGCTAATGGACATCACACTTTGTTGAATGTTTTAAATGCATATATTAATGAATAACACTATTAGTATTAACTTTAGGATGTGTTGATACACAAATACAAACTTTGAAGATTAAAATATATTATTATTCCATGTAAATTAATAATAGTATTATAGGTTCATAGGTTCATACTAGGCTATCTGCCCTAGGGCATTTATAAGCCTAGCCAGAATGTGTTTGGCTTTTGCCACCCATTTTAAATTTATTTTACTATGCCCTTTTTCAAGGTTAGTATACTGTGCCTCTGTCTAACAGTGACACAGAAGTGATACCCGGGGTAAACCTATGATCTCCCATCCACTCATCAAGATTTCTCTTGAAGAGAGTCAATGAGGGACTCTGCCTAACCTGGACTGGGATTTTATTCCAGAGTGAAGGGAGCCTCTGGGTTATGAATCTGTCCCTCCAGCATGTCCTATTTATTTCAGTGCTGAGGTTCAAGTCTCTCGAGCGTGAGCTCGATGGGATTTGGATTTTCTGAGGTGCAGCATGTCCATTAATTCCGGGTTGGACATGGCTTTATACGTCAGGCACAGATCACCTCTGAACAGGTGGTATGCCACTGAGTAGAGCTGGAGTTTCTTTAACCGGGCAGCATATGGCATCTGTTTGAGCCCTTTGATCCTCTTGGTGAGGTACTTTTGGGGTCTTTCCACTTGCTGCAGGTGTCAGGTAAGGTACATCCCAAAAGGGGCATTGTACTCAATTATGGGCCTGATGAGGGATGAGTAAAGAGGCACGATGACCTCCCTGATCTAGATGTGAATCCCTTCATGATTAGGTGGGCTATATAAAATGTTTTTCTAACCACTTTGGCCACGTGGTTGTCAAATGAGAGATTGCTATCAACTTGGGTCCTCAGGTCCCTAATTACTTCTTCTGTACTTAATGGATTACCACCTATGTGGTAATTTGTGGGCACTTTGTTTTTGCCAAAGGGGATGACTATACACTTTTTGGCATTTAGCTTGAGGCCATGGCTCTGGCACCAGTTGTCTGTTTCTATGAGGCCCTTTTGGAGGATGCTTGTGTTGGCTGGAGAGTTGATTATGGCGCCCAGTTTGCAGTCATCTGCGAACCTGGTCAGCCACATTCCCTCCATGTTGGCCTGTACCTCCGAGAAATATATACCGAACAAGAGAGGTCCCAGGACTGAGCCTTGTGGGACACCACTTGTAACTGGTTTGGAGTCTTACATGGCTCCAGCAATTCTAACCATGTGGGTTCTGTCCTTGAGCCAGTTTGCAATCCATCTAGTGACATAGGGGTTTATATTTAAGCTGGTGAGCTTATCTATAATGCCCGAGTGGGGTACTGTATCGAAGGCTTTAGCGAGGTCCAGGTAGGCTGTGTGGACCACCTTCTCCTCGTCAATCGCCTTGATGACTGTTTCAAAGAAATCAACAAGGTTTAAAAGGCAGGATCTGCCCTTAACAAAGCCGAACTGGGTAGGATCCAGTGTCTGTAGGTCCCCAATATCTTTATTTATGAGGTCCATGATGATCCTTTCCATAGCTTTGCAGACTAAGCTAGTCAGGCTTATGGGGCGATAGTTTCCAGGATCCGTTGAGGCACCACCTTTATGGAAAGGGACCACTGTTTCTGTTTGCCACTCTTTGGGCACATATCCTGTAGTAAGGCTGAGATTGAACAGTAGTTTTATGTTTGGGTTTAGCTCTTCTTGGAGTTCATGTAGGAAGCAGCCCGGGACACTGTCTGGTCCCATTGATGCTGTGTTTTTTGCTTTGGAGAGGGCGGCTCTTACCTGAGCATCTGAGATGTCAGGCGGGCAGCACTCTGCTGGGATAGATATTTGCCCTTTTGGTGGGGAGGGGGGGGTTGCACTGAACCTGTCAGCTAGGATGTTGGCAATGTCTGTGGGTTCAGTGTATTTTTTGTCATTTTGGACTAATTCTGAGCATATCTGGGAATTACCACCCAGGTTCCTAACATAACTAAAGAAAGCCTTGTGATTATCCTTAGTGTCCTGTGCAATTTTTCTCTCGAAGCTGGCCTTAGACAATTTTATGGGTGCTTGTAGTTTTTTGCTAATACTGATCAGTGATGCCTTCCCTTTTTGGGATTTTGCTCTATCATTTAGTAGCTTCCTCCTTCTATTGTATAGTTTGTTTATGGCTGGGGTCCACCAGACAGGACGTCTACCTTTGGGAGATTGGGTCTTGGTTTTATTCGGGATCGCATGATCCATGCATTCCTGAAGGTGTTCATAGAATGCGTTTATAAAGGATTCTGCGGTCTGGGCCATATTTTCCACAGGCCTGGGGGCTTTGAAGGATTCCACCTCGGTTTTGAGGAGTGTGAAATTTGCTTTCGAGACGTTTTTCACTGTGGTTTTCTGGGCAGGGGTTGGGGTCGGGATGTGAATATCCAGTGAGATTAGTTTATGGTCTGATCTTACCAGTGAGGGATACACTTCTGGTCTGGAATCATAGAGTCCCCATGTTGGTGATGATCAGGTCCAGTATGTTTTCCCCTCTTGTGGGAGTGGTAACAAGTTGTTCCATAGCATTTGTGTTTATAAATTCTAGGAACCTTTGGGCTAGGGTGTTGGAGCTAGAGTAATGCTCCCAGTCTATGTTTGGGTAGTTGAAGTCGCCTAATATAATGGTGTTTGGAGAGACCTTCATATTTTCCAGTGTTCTCAGGAAGGCCGAGTGGGGTTCCTGGGTTTGGGAGGGTGGTCTGTAGTAGGCTATAAACTGGAAGGCAATTTTACCCACTGTTAGTTACAGATATTCATGGAATACTTGAAACACAAGGCATCACATAAACACATAAGCTTACTACATACATATATGATTATGCATGTGCTAAGGTGTGGAGTATGTGAATTACTATAGGCATCAGGTGATTGGTTTAAACCTTTGTGACACTTGTGGAGATCCCTCGTGCTCCTCAGGTGAAGATTTTCATAATGGTGGTTAACAGTCTGCTAGATTCTAGTTCTCCCTCGGTGCTACTTTGCTATCTTGTTCCATATATCGATCATTGCACATTTTCTTGGGTGCGCAGGCATCTTCAGCTCATGTCCAGCAGAGACAGTGTGCATCTGCATTATCTCCTTCTCAGTCCAGTTCAGCACTCAGACATGCCAAAGCCTTCTTTCCATCGACATCTTCATTGAAGTCTTTATGAGCTTTGGTATAGATGCTCAGATGAAAATGCTCATTGAGATACCACTCAGTTCGCAAGTAAGAAGGTTCTAATTTGAAATATGTCAGTATCACAGTTTAAGTGTGGCATATATAGGGTGGTATGAGTTTTTTGACTGGCATCGGATACGTGTTCCTGAAATACACAATCACTGACAACTATTACACACGTGCACTGAACACTGTATAGTAACACCCAGCAACTGCAAAATGTGACACAATTCAAGAACTTACACAGAGATTCATAGAGGTGATTCCACAACATTGTATTCATAGGTTCATAGGTTCATAGGTAGGTACTAGGCTATTGGCCCTTGGGCCTATATAAGCCTAGCCAAATGGTACCCTGGCTTTTGTCACCCAAGAAAATTATTTTCCTGTGCCCCTGTCAAGTAGAGCCACAGAAGTGATCCCCGGGGTGAATTTCCTATCTCCCATCCAATCATCAAGATTTTTCTTGAAGAGTGCTAATGAGGAGCTTAGTTTGATATAAATAAGTAGTGTGTTCCAGAGTATGAGAAGTCCATGGGACAGGAATCTATCCCTCTAACATGTTCTGTTTATTGTGGTGACAAGGTTTAGGTCCCTAGAGTGTGTAGCTTGGAGGGATTGGGATTTCTTTAAGTGACCATGTCCAACAGCACTGGGTTTGACATAGCTTTGTATGTTAGTCAGAGATTGCCTCTGAGTAGGCGATATGAGACAGAGTAAAGCTGGAGTTTTTTGAGACGATCTGCATAGGGCATCTGTTTGAGGCCGGTAACCCTCTTTGTGAGGTATTTCTAGGGCCTTTCCATTTGTTGTAGATGTCTTGTGAGGTACATACCAAAAGGGGGGTTGTACTCTATAATGGGTCTAATGAGTGATGAGTAGAGGGGAACAATGGCCTCTTTTTTCCTGGATGAGAAACCTTTTGTGATTGTGTGCCACGTAGAAGGATTTCCTGACTACTGTGGCGATGTGATTATCAAAGGAGAGACTACTGTCTACCTGTGTCCCTAGGTCTCTTATCACACTTTTGGTGTTAAGTAGACTACCGCCTATGTGGTAGTTCATGGGTACAGAGTTTGTACCCAAAGGTATGACAATGCACTTTTTGGTACTGAGCTTGAGGCCATGGCTTTGACACCAGGCATCTGTCTCAGTGAGGCCCTTTTGTAGTATGTCCACATCCTTGGGAGTTTTGATTATGGCTCCTAGTTTGCAGTCATCTGTGAACTTTGTTAGCCAAAGACCTTCTGTGTTAGCCTGTACTTAAGAGAAGTAGATACCAAACAGGAGAGGACCCAGGACTGAACCCTGTGGTACTCCACTTGTCACTGGTCTGAAATTGGATTTGGTGTCTGCTACTTTCACAGTGTGGATTCTGTCAGTGAGCCAGTTGGCAACCCATCTTGTGACATAGGGATTTATACCTAGTTTAGTGAGTTTATCTATAATTCCTGAGTGGGGGATGGTGTCAAAAGCCTTGGTGAGATCTAGATAGGCTGTGTGAGCCACCTTACCCTAGTCTACGGCTTTGGTGACTGTTTCAAAGAAGTCTATCAGGTTTAGAAGACATGATCTTCCTTTTACAAACCTGAACTGGGTAGGGTCCAGAATTTGGAGATTACCAATGTCATTGTTTATAAGTTCCATGATGATACATTCCATAGCCTTGCAGACCAGGCGGTAGTTCCCGGGGTCCATGGTGGCTCCCCCTTTGTGGAGTGTGATAACCGCTGCTGTGTGCCATTCAGTGGGCACAAAGCCTGAGGTGAGGCTATGATTGAACATGGTACTTAGGTGGGGTGCCAGTTTGTTCTGTAGTTCATGTAGAACACAGCCTAGGATGTTGTCAGGTCCCATGGATGCTGTGTTCTTGGGTTTGGAGAGTGTGTTTTTTACCTGTGCAGCCATGATTACAGGAACTTTGCATTCTTCTGGTATAGAGATGGGCCCTTTAGGGGGTGAGAGTGGGGTAAAGTTAGCACTGAACCTATCTGCCAGGATGTTGGCAATATCAGCTGGTTCTGTATATTTAGTGTCATTGTGCTGTAATTCAGAGCAGATCCGAGTGTTGCCATTGAGATTCTTGACATAGCTATAGAATGCTTTGTGGTTGTGTTTAGAATCAGTGGCGATTTTGTTTTCATAACTAGCTTTTGGAGAATTTTATGAGGGATCTCAGCTTTTTACTTAGGCTGACCACAGAGTTCCTGCAATCATGGGATTTTACTCTTAATGAGATTCATTAGCATACAAATAATCTCATTAATTATGTGTAGTGCAAATGGCATTTAATATTTGTTTGTGCTGAGCTGCTTCACTATGTATATCTACCTCACTGATATAAAGGTAAGCTGTAATGGGGTAATCTGTTACTATAGACCTTCTAAAATAATGTGTTGTGTTAACTTGCTGATATTGCCCTGTGTGTATGCTTCAACTGTCATATTTTACTTTGTTAAAGCATCTGGAAAGAATTATACCATTTAAATGCAGTTGACCTTCCAGAATATTAATGAACATGTTACATGCTTCTGATTGTCAAGGGTATTGTACATATATGCATGTGTGTGGTTAGGAGGAATATAAACACCCTAGTGAACTGTGGATACGGATGGAATCTGCTATCTGCCAAGTTTACCTAAGTGCTTGGCAGTGTATATTTGTAGATAATGTCATTATACTGAAATGTCTGCAACTTATGTACAAAATATGATTTGAAAATAATCATTAATATGGTTCCCTATTAGAAGACCAAAGATGCATTCTTTCGAATGCGTCTTGGTCGAACTCAAAAGCCTGAAACGGCAAAATACTGAAGTGGCTTTTAAGCAAATTCTTTCCAAGGGAAAGAATTTGCTTGGCCGCTTCATTACTTTGCTGTTTTCGGCACTGTAGTGTGGTCTCGGAGTTAGTATATTTAAGTAGGGGGTGTGTGAGGGGCACAGCCCCCCCACTTAATGTAATGTTTAAAGTGTTTTTTTTTTTTTTTTTTGTTGAAAGAGCGATTATTTTTCCCTAGGATAAAAATCATTGTTCTGACAGTTTGAAATTGTAAGCTTTCACTTACATAGGGTCAATTAATCACCGTTCGCTTTTTTAAGCATTCAGTGATCTAATATAGTTCCATTGATACACACTTCTACAGTTATTTTGTTTGTATGACTCTCTGTGGTGTATGTGATATATCTATATCAGTTGTATTAAACAGTAGTTCTGCATGCTAAGATGTTCATGTTTATCTAGGTATTGTAACACACACACTCACACACACACACACACACACACACATATATATATATATATATATATATATATACATATATGTGTGTGTATATATATATATATATATATATATATATATATATATATATATATATATTTGTGTGTGTGTGTGTATATATATATATATATATATATATATATATATATATATATATATATATATATATGTGTTGCATAATACAAGTTGTATTCCAGTACTGTCCTAATATTTTTGTTTTGACTACATACATTGCTGTAACATACCTCATATGGTTATTAAGTGCTATGCCCATTCACCTAGGTATATGAATGTGCCTACAAGAGTTGCATGACAGTTGGTGTGGTAGTGCAGTGGTTATGTGAGTAGCCTATAATTCTGTACATGTCCTCTGATCTGTTTTTATATCCTGCCACTGCATACTTTACTTATACTTGGAAAATGGTACTCACTTTCACTCAGTTGGTTTTAGGATTCATGACATATGTTGACTCCTTGTTACATGATGTAAATGTCTCATATGCTTCTCTGACAATAATGTTTTTATATGATGCAATTATTCTGAACAGCATTTTAAGGTACATGTCTGTTAGAATCTCAACATAGGCATTACAACTATTTACGTATGTGCAAGTCATTTGCACGATTCTAATTTCAAATTAATTTTCTCTACAGATGAACTGCAGAAACCATATGGATAGTTTTTCCAACAGGGGAAAATGACATTGTAACACATGCACTGCGATAACATAGTTGTAAATTGCTTTGAAGGATGGGTGATATTTTATGTAGGAATTAGGTGTGGAGAGGCATCACAGATATGGTGAGCACTGTAGGTGGGCACAACCACTCCAGGGAGGCCTGTTGATGCCATTGATTTGGCATGATCCTCTGTGCAGCCAAAAGACTCCACCACTATGAGTGGGGCAGACATGGTACTTTCAATGGCACACTATTACCACCCCGTATGACATCCACATAATTCCTTGTTTCACATCACTGTAGCTAACAAGATCAGAGAATACCCAGGAAGGAATTGAGGCTGGAATGCAGAATGTACAGGTATGTCCACTACACACATACAACACAGCCTAATGTAAGTTTCAGTCACAGACAATCATTCACATGTGATATATGTTTCTTACCTGTTACAGCATTTTAGCAATGTCATGTATGGGAAGAGCTCCCTTCCTCAGACACACACACAGTAAGCCTAGTTGTTGTTGTGTCTTTTGGCTTTTCCCGGTTAGGGGTCGCCACAGTGGAACTCCGGTCCGCTAATGATTGGCAGTAGATTTTTACGTGCCGAGTTGCCGGCCCTGATGCACAACCTTCAATGAAGGTACGTCCATTTATGCATGTCTCCACACAGAAGATGCTCTAGCTGAGAATCGAACAGGACAACCTCTTACTGTGAGGCGACAACGCTACTGCAGCACCACCAAAGCCTAGTACTATGTTATATTCTTTAGACAATGCATAATTAATAGTGTCATCCTCATGTGTAATAACTTGTTATTAACTGTCTCAGGGGTATCAATATCATACACATCAGTATCCATTAAGTATATTTATCTATACACATATATACCAATCAGTATCACTTGTCTGCTAATGGCATCTCTTCTGATGATATTGTACTGACAGATTACATTGCTCCACTATAATCTACAGATGTGACATTATATTGTAGAGATGGGATCACATCTGATGAGTTGACACCCGATACATTTATTACTCTATATGATGTACTGTTTATTTGTTATTATACTTTTGTTCTTTTTAATGATATGTTGCATTGCACAGGACCATTGCCTGTGGTACAACTGTCTCACACATCAGGTATGTGGCTCTATAGGGATGTGAGAAGAGCAATATCTGTTCTTACAATCTGCATGCTATCAGCCTTGATTGTGTGGTCAACTGATGCATATGTTCCATTATAACCTACAGGTTCCGGAAAATATCACAGACATATTGCATCCTCTGATAATGACATATCTAGTAAGGCTGTGTTGATATGTTTTACTTTGTTGTATGAGTCACTGCACTGTGAAAATATTGTTTATAATGATGTTGTGTTGCATTGCACAGAACCATCATCTGCAGTACATCTGCACATACATCAAGAATGTGTCTCTACAGGGATGTGAAGAGAGCAATGTCCATTGCTAGGCTCTGCATGCTATCAGTCTTGATTGTGTGGTTAACTGATGCTTATATTCCATTATAACTTAGAGGTTCCAGGAGACTTTGCAGGCATATTGTCTCCTCTGGTGATGACACACCTGGTAAGGTTGTGTAAATATGCTGTTCTTTGCCATGTCTACCATTGTAACACTATATTTTATAATGATGTTGTTTTGCATTGCACAGCTGTTGTGACATCAAGACACAGTTGTCACCATTCTGGTATGTATGTCTGTAGGCAGTTATTCCTTTTTTAGACTATGGCAGCATCTATCTGCTTTTGATAGTGATGTCATATGTTTGCAAGTCATTACATACATATGTAACAGTTATGAGTAACTTGTTAGTTCTATATTTTGCAAGACATGTGCATTCTGTGCAGGCACAATGGCCATCCAGTATTGTTTCTGCATCATATACATTGCATCATACATGTTTTTAAAATATACCTGACAGCATATGTTTTACCAATAATGCAGTACTGTTTTTGTATCTCTTTATACGCCACAAAGGTCAAGGGTACAGACATGGTGAGTATCAGCATTGGCTGCACAGCATGAAAGCATGGTAGCTGTTGCAAGCTCTCTGGAAAGCCTTGTTGCAACAGTTTTAGAGCAATGCCATAGTGAAAATATTGGTGGTGACAGCCCCTGTTGACCCTGGGCCAGTAATCAAGGAGCCCCAGTCTTCACCACTGACACCATAGAGAGATGGTCACTAAAAATACAGGAATGGATTCACACAGTATTTCAAATGCAGCTCTCTGCATCAAACACAATTCCCTTCAAGAGCACATAGAGAACACACTCCACTAGGACTGGACTCTGTCTCTCCAGATCCCAAACAAGTCTCACTTCCAAGTGTCTGAAACACACACTTGAATATCTGATTTCACACACACACACACACACACACACACACACACACACACACACACACACACACACACACACACACACACACACACACACGCACACACGCACACACACACACACCTGGGAAAGACTGATTACCAGCAGTGTCCCCTCTCTCTCCAGACTAAAAGGTAGATTGCTGTCAGCAGTCAGATACTCCAAGGCTATTACAAAGGGTCACCAATTATACTGTGTCACATTAATACTGATATAAATTGTAGAGTGTTACCGAATCAGTAAGGCATATCGGAGTGATGACAGTGTCACTAAAATAAGCACAAGTACTCTCAAGATGCTAAAAGTATTCTCTAAAACACCAGCCACAATGAAAATGCATAAAAATATTTAATAATGGATAAGGAAATAGAAAACAGGAGTATGAGTAATATTTAGTTACCATAAACATCAGAGTTTTCAAGTCACAGGAAATATAAAAATAACAGAGCTGGAGAGAATATCACAGATGCAGAAAAAGAAAATAATACTAAACTAATCTCACTATTATTCCTAAAGGAACTAAAGAGAAGCTGTCCTTAATTAACTCATTTAGTATTGCAAGGTTAGATGTACTGCTGAAATGCTCTTTTTACAAGCCAAGATGAGATACTACACACTGACTGAACTGTACAACTAACAACTGAAAAACTGAACTCTGATAACTGACATAAATCTTTTGTATCAGGTTCCAAAGAAAGACAAAAACAAACAACAAACTGCTGCTTCCAGAGTTCCGTACTTCAGCTGGTTATAGAATGACATCACATTTAGTCAACTGACTCTGGCACAATACACATTCAGAACTCTGTTAAGATTCTGTTGCATCATTTTTAACATAAGCAACTTTCACAAATACATCTCCAATACAAGCATCTGCACAAATCAATTTGATGGTCAAATGACATAAGATTATTTATAAAACTTCAGCCAGCCTTGCTAGCATATGCCACACATGCACTGTCTTACTTCTACTGGTACAGCTGGCAATATCTCACAACATCACATCTCTTCCCCGTTTTGAAGACTCAAGCTAGTTTTTCAAGTGGCCCTAGAAAAAATGTTAATTTAGAGAAATGGCTAAATTTAGAACTGCCCAAGCAAGTACTGCTCTTCTTTAACCACTGTAGGCTTCATAATGGTTATGTCAGAGGCTGTGTCTCTCTCAGCAGGGGCTTGTCTTCCATCCACTAAGATAGAATACAACTTCTGGTGATAGTTTGGTACTTCTGTTGTCTCCAGACAACCTACCACTGGCAGGTAGTTATTCCCACTTGCTGGCTCCCTCACCTTTTTTTCCCCACCTTCCTCCAGTGGACATTTGTATGCTACATGGACCCTGTGATTACATTTAAAACATCTAGCCATTGATCCTGACCATTTACCTAAACTAGTGACTTCCCCTGTTACTAGTAGACTCTGTTAGGGGCATTCAGGTTGCCCACCATGGGTTTCCCTATATCCATGTGCAGTACTGGATATCCCCTATTTGTGCAGTAGTGACCTGTATGATAAAAAGAGATCCCCTTTTCTCCCCAGCTCACCTGAATAGTTAAATTCTCTATCTGCCAACCAAATTCTCATGTCCTCAGGCAAAGTGGCAAGTGCTTGTTCCCTCACCAAATGGACTGCCAGCCTTTCAAAAGTGATGACCTGAAACCCATTCACCCACTTTGTGCATAACTTACCAATATAATCACATACACCTTTATCTGCCTTGTGTCTCTGCTCAGAAAAAAAATTGCTGTAAGCTTCAGGTGTTCATTTAAAACAGTTTAGTAAACATAGTTTTAGTCTAGCATAGTTTAAACAATCAGTATCAGACAATTTAGAAACAGCAATTAGAGCATTACCTTGGAGTAAGGGGGTCAGGAAGTCTACCCAGAGCTCTTGGTCAACATTATATTGTTGACATACCCTTTCAAAGATATGAATAAAACTATCAAAGTCATCTCCCTATGTAAATTGTGGAAGAAAGTTACTGACCTTTATTGCTTCTGGGGACTGGTTATTCCTTTCCCCATTACCTCCATGACCATGATGAAGAGTCTTTGGTCTCTGGTTCATGCTGACAATGCTTCATCTTTTCTTCAGCCACCAAATGCTGCAGTATCTCTTTTATCTCCTTTTCTTCAGCTTCCAAATGTTTGGCCTCCAGTTCAAGTCTCTTTAAATGCAGGAGGATTTTTAAGGCCTTTGAGGAAAAGGTGAACTCTCCTCTTTCTGAAGGCTGCACATCCATCACCAGAGTGGCTATCTCCTTGCTTTCTGGATTGTGATGCAGCTGTGATTAAGGCTGAAATCATTTCCTCTTAGTCATTTTGGCATGCACCAATCCTTTGGCTTCACATAACTTGGTGAACTGGTTCTATGTCAGCTTGCTATAATCTCCTGCTGACATCTTTGTCTGTTCTCCCTGACTAAACTAACTAACAAAAATAAATAAAACTGTTGTGAAACTGAAACTCTGTTTATCTTGTGGTTATTGATAGTGCACACACCTTCAGTGACAACTGGTCACAGGCTACTGAAGTTCAATTAATATCACACCACTGCCATCAATATGTGATGGGCCCTATGTACCCCCAGCTAATAATCAAGGAGCCTCAATCCTCACCACTGACATTAGTGAGAGGTGGTCACTAAAACAGGAATGGATTTACACAGTATTTTCAAATGCAGCTCTCTGCATCAAACACAATTTCCTCCAAGAGCACACAGGGAATGTGATACACTGGGACTGGAGTGTCTGTCTCTCCAGATCCCAAATAAGACTCACTTTGAAGCACTGTGTCCCAGTTCCAAGTATCTGACACATACACTTGAATATCTGATATTTTCACACACACACACACACACACACACACACACACACACACACACACACACACACACACACACACACACACCTGGGAAAGGGTGGAACAGATTCACCAGCTGTTTCCCCTCTCTCCAGACTACAAGGTAGATTGCTGCCACCAGTCAAATACTCGAAGGCTCTTACAAAGGGTAAACAATTATAGTGTCAGATTAATGCGATATAAATGGTAGAGTATGACTGAAGCAGTAAGGCTTATTGTAGTTCCACAGTGTCACTAAAATAAGCACAAGTACTCACATACCTCTCAAGTGTACCTCATTACGAGGAACGTACCTCATTTGGGGTCTTAAGAAGTTCATGTTCCTCAAAGTTCTTCAATGTTCCACATTGAAAGACCCTGTCACACATTCAGTGTTAGGAATTTTTTTAAGTGAAATCCATGGTAAATAGAAATTAATCATATTAATTCATTAAAAGATCTTCATTGTAAGTAAAACCAGCATATTTTAACCATCCTATGGCCTTCCTAGTTGAAGTTGTTAGTAAGCCGTTAGTATGTGTTCCACATTTTGCCCATTTGTTCCACATTGAGAGGGTTAGTGTTCCTCATTTTAGAGATGGAAGGTTGAGAGCTATGACTCTCAAGATGCTAAAAGTATTCTCTAAAAGACCAGCCATGATGAAAAAGTATAAAAATATTTTAAAAAAAACTCCACCCTTTTTTTTCACTCTATCTTTGTTTCATGACCTATTTTAACACCTCAAAACCATTCTAAGTGCTTTATTTGTAATTTTATCATGTTTCCCACAACATGGCTACCAATGGAGCTTAATGTATCAATATGACCTTGCTCTCCCTCAACCCTTTCTCTTTCCCATAAAGCTTTGTATGACTCATGCCAGACATAGGGAAGTAACTGTGAATTCCCATGCAACTGACATATAATGGGATTTTTGTGAGTCACTGTTATCTTCTTTTCCATCTGTAAAATGATTGCTTCTTCTCTGTTTCTAATCACCCTTATTTATGTTTGGCTCAGACCTTGTTTCACACTATACTTAGAAGTTATGCAGCTAGAGCCAGAAAAGTAGCTACATTGCAGGCCTTTGGTCAGGGTTTTCTTTTGTAGTTCAAGAGGAATTGACAGTATCCAGCCCCCACACTACAGCAGATGTGTTAAAATTGTCACTGTACTGAGAGACCCTTGCAGAATCAATTCCTCTTGGACTACAAAAGAAAACCCCAAAACAAAGGCCTGCAATTTAGTTACTTTTCTTGTTGTAGTTGGATAACTTTTAAGTATAGAGTAAAACAAGGTCTTAGCAAATATAAATGAGGGTGATTAGAGTCAGAAAAGAAGTAGCCCTTTTACAGAAGGTAAAGAAGATAACAGTGACTCACACAAATCCCATTATATGCCAATGGCATGGGAATTCACAGTTACTACTTTATATCTGGCATGAGTCATACAAAAGATTATAGGAAAGAGAAAGGATTGAGGGCGAACAAGATTACATTGATGCATCAAGTCCCATTGGTAACCATATTGTGGAAAACAGGCTAACATTACAAATGAAGCACTTAGAGTGATTTTGATGTGTTAAAATAAGTCAGGAAACAAAGATAGAGTGAAAAAAACTGATGTTTTTAGTCCTAGGGTGGAGCTTTCCTTTAATAATGGATAATAAAATAGAAAAGAGGAGAATACTTAATATTTAGTTACAATAAACAAAAGTTTCAGTCACATGAAATATAAAATAACATAGTTGGATAGAATCTCGCAGATGCAGGAAAAATAATACTAAACTAATCTCACTGTATTTTTCCTACGTGAACTGAAGAGAAACTGTCCCTAGTTAACTCATTTAGTATCACAAGGCACAATGTATTAATGAGGTGCTCATTGCCCCAAGGCAAGATGAGATGCTACACACTGATAGAACTGTACAATTAACAAATGAACAACTGAACTGTGATAATTGACATAGATCTTTTATATCCAATTCCAAAGGAAAACAAAACAAACAATAAACTGCTGCTCCAGAGCTCATCCTTAAGCTGGTTATAGAATGACATCACATCTAGTCACCTAACTCTGGCACAATACACATTCAAACTGTTAAGATTCTGTTGCAGCATTTTTAACATAAGCAACTTTTACAAATACATTTTCAGTACAAGCATCAGTACAAATCAATGTGACAGTCAATGACACAAAACCACCCACAAAACCCAGCCAGCCATGCTGGCACATGCCACACATGCACTGTCCCACCTCTCCTGGTACAGCTGTCAATACCTCACAGTGTTACATGAGTCTCAAAGAGGACAGATATATAGTCTTTAAAAGACAGACCCCATTATCATTTATTCATGGACCATAACCATTACTGCCATTCTAAATATTTTGCATTATACTCACTTTATATTGTAGGTGCCATGGGGAACTTAGGCTCATTCAAATAATGACCTAAGTCACTTCGGATTGCAAATACTTCAGAAATAAAAATTGTCTATGATTTCACCAGAATTTATTTCAGCTGTAACATGCTATGGCTACAATGCCATGCATTCAGGCAGCTAAATCTGTATGGTCAAAGTCACAGATGTCCTACACTACAAACTCTTAGGTTATTATTGCAATCTTACATGTGTCTTGTGCTGAACATTCTGTTATTACCTTAACATTTCATTTTGTGTGCTGTGGCATCTGTTCAAAATGATGAGTACAGTAATGGCCTAAAATACCTCTTTACTCATTTGATAAATCAGAAGTTAAAATTCTATTTTATTTCTTCTGAGTACAGAGGTTGCTGTTCACTGGACATATGAATCATCCCTGGTCCCCTAAGTTTATACACATATGCCACAAATCATATTCCAAGAGGATAAAGTTGTTTATACCTATTTGTAATTGGAGCCACCAGCTAACTGCATTTTACAGTGGAGGATAATGCTATATTACTCTCAGAAATTTGTTGTAGTACTTCTTACAGTTACAGAGAAATGTGAATTTATTGCTAGCTAGTGCCAGTATCTTACATAGCCATTTAGATGGCATGGATTTGACATTTGTTTCATAAATAATGGGCTGGATTATGTAAAGTTTGCAGAATCTGGCATATTATGCCGATATCAGTGTGAAACAGGCAGATAACACTGTAATATGCTAATGTATGACAAGAAACTCTGAATACCTCAGTCCACAATGCAGTATTGCAGTGCCAATGGCACACTAATGTGCAAGTTATCCACAATTATAATAGTTGTCTAATAATGTTGTACATTACCAAATTAAAAAAAAATCAGAAAGATGATCACTGTTCAAGAATTCTGATAGTTGTTTAGAAAATATAATAAAATCTGTACAGTAAGGTTATGGACAACAAGGGAATATAACTGACTCTGTTTTGATAACCAAACACACACACACACACACACACACACACACACACACACACACACACACACACACACACACACACACACACACACACACACACACGCACGCACGCACGCACACACACACACACACACACACACACACACACACACACACACACACACACACACACACTCATTAAAAATGCCAAGTATCACAAAGTAAGCCATCTCAGACAACCACGGATATTTCCATATGCCATCCACTAATGTATAATATGTGCTTCTAAGCTGCAAGACTATTTCAAAAATATATATTCACATCACTCATTACACTAAACGCAGAGATAACTACAGATATCTATTTAATATATGTACCATTAAAAAATATCAGTTTGGACTTATGGATTCCATCAGAACCCATAAATTTCCTAATAAAAAAGTTAAAGGTGAAGAGCAATCACAGCCACATTGCCATTGCTAACAGTCACTAATAATGGGTTTGGAACTCGTGTGGGGATCATAAGTAATGCACACACCCATGGAAAGTGGGAGATAGAAATGAAGATGCAGGGTATGGGTGAAGAAGAGAGACAACAAGAGGGATGTTGAAATAAGAAAACCTGAGGAAAAGTCAGAGAGGGTATGTGCAATTTTTTTTTTCGTAGGAATAAACACCATTTTTTTCTGATTTTTTAAAGATTGAAAATAAAGATAAACATAGGGTTAGAAGAGATGAATGTAATCACTGCTGGAATACCCATAAACAAATAACATAAGACAAAGTTTGGAAAAAACAGTAAGGACAGGTAAATTATACATACAGCACACTGCACAACACAAGCAATGGAAAGTTGACAGACAGGGTGGAGATGCATACCAGCTATGCTGAAATGCAGAAAAACAAATCTACCTATGCACTACAATATTACCACATATCGAAAACTGTGTGGCAGTCAGCCATACCTGGATGCATATGACCAATGGTAAATGTGTCTTGTAGCATAATAAATAAGTAGAAATTGGACGAATAAATACATAACTTAATTGACCATCAGTAGAGCAGGTGTAAGGCAAGCAACATCACAGATAAGCAAATACAGGTCAAACAATGGTAGATAACTCCAGAGGACAGGGCCAAACCTACAACCATGCTGTGAAAGGCAAACAGCCAAGCACAATGCCAAACAGAAGTACTGCAGAAGAGCAACAAAGGCTGCTACACACACAAATAGGTATACACAACCAAAACAAATATGTAATCGAATGTCTGTATGTTACACATATATGCCATATCAAAGGCAAAACACAGGTATACTTATGTATGTATGTGTGTCAGTAGCATAAATGGAATGTACATGAAATCAAGTCACTAGACATAAGCACAACAATGACATATGTTAAATGTAACAGTACATAATAATGAATATAGCAGGTTATGCAAATGGATGTGAAAAAACTAGACTGGGTAACACATAAATATAAAGAGAACAAGGATGCATTGCAAACCTTAGACAGCAACTTGTGTGCACATATCCTACATTGTACAATGGCCATACATTTGGCACATGTCCACTGTGTCAAATTAGTAAATGGCAATAGACAGTAATTTTAACAAAGGCAAACGTACCTGCAAAAAATTCTAGGGAAATAATATTAAGGTGGGAGGGAGGTGAACAGCCTGGGATCACATCACGATTAAGCAGGACACTGTAAGTTGACACAATGCAAATGCATGTGGAAAGCAAACAGGGTGCTGTAGAAGACACACACATATACATTTAAACAAATGGAAAATGTATGTCAAATGGCCAGATACATTTCTGATGTCCACAAAACTGGGCATGTATAAAATACACATACACAGTAATATGCAGTCACGTCACTTCAACATGCATAGGTAAGTAAGCTAAAAATCACATTCACATATACTGTCATGCAAATGCCAAATAAAGAAACGCAGGTGTCTGTCAAATAACCTGCTCATTACATAGCAGAGGACACTCATGTGAACATTATTGCAGCACATCAGCAGTAAATCACTTAATGGGTGGGAGGTTGGCATAATGGTTAAGATGTTTACCTTACAGCCACAAGATACAGGGTTTGATTCTCACATGGGGTAATTGGCTAGGCCTAAAAAGGCCCAGAAGGGCAGTTAGCCTAGTACTAATCTATGAACTTATGAACCTATGCTTACTTGTCAAAGGTACATTTCTGTGTCAGTATGTATCTGATTATGTGCACACATGTACAGTGTTATGTATAAAACTATTTATGGAAGGTGTACACCAGTGTCACAAGATCATGGGTATGAACATGTTACTTACAGGAAACATAGTATAATGTACTGTGAAAGAATGTGCAATTTGTAACAATGTATACAGATTAATGTTACCTTGCTGCTTGATGCAGTCAGAAAAGGAGGACTGCACATAGACAGCATATACCTGTATATGATCTTACATGGCATCAGTACTGCCAAACGATGACACAGCAACACATCATGGCAGTGGGACATCATTACAAATGTCATCCAAAAACATGTGAAAGGACATGTCTGTATGTTGTACATGCCTGATATGGCAAAACAGACATCCAAGGCAAATGGCGCTGTTAGAGATGAACTGTGGGCATCATGTGTTGTCTGTCAGTCATCGCAGTAAGGCACGTGTTTACAGGCTGCCTGTTGCAGCACTATCAACAGGTTAACTACCAGAATGCATGGACAGTTGAATGTGTGTGGACAGCATTATGCATTAATGTGTGTCATGCACACACCGAAACCAAAGTAAATGTCAGACCATAATAACACATAAACATAACAGATACATGGTATGCATGTACAAGAGTGTATATACAGTCCAATCAGTTAAATGGCAATCACCATGCTGGCAGTGTAACACAAGAGGAACACACGGACAATACCTACCAACAGGAGGGACCAGGTGGATGTGGATCAGACTCCTGAATGATTTCACGAAGTATCATCCTGAATGAATCCTGCACAGCCTGTGCCATCTCAGTGAAGGAGGTCCTCATCATATCCCTCATCTGTGTTTGGAACACATCAGTCATGACGTCCTGGATCTCCTCCTAACAATTTTCTCTATCCTGGTTGTGTTGACATCTCCTTCCGGGTGCAGGCAGGATGTCTTGGGTAGGGGCGGGTCCAGGTGCCTTGGCATTGTCTTCCTCCTCACTGTCTTTTTTAGAAGAATCTGGCAGTGGCCTCATATGCGCATGTCATCATCTATGGATTGGTGAATATCCTTGGGTACCATACTCTGTAAAGATTCATTGCAAAACACAACAGTAAAGAAAAAAGTATATATCATGCAGAACAGTCCCATGAAAATCATAGCACAACACAATATTGTTATGATGACAATTTACACAGCTGCTGCGTCACATCCATTATGGGCAGAGTTACCTACAGCCCTATATGTTATACTACTTAAAGGACAACAGTATTCTTTCCTGAACAATTTTATATGCTTAGACACACACAGACAGACACACACACACACACACACACACACACACACACACACACACACACACACACACACACACACACATGTCATTAGCTTTGTAAAAGTGTATGAATGTTCAGAAAACATATTTTACTGTCTGCATTCAATGATTTTTATGAACAGCCTCAACATGCCATTGGAAAAATGAGGAAAAAGGTATTGGGCTATATATTTGGACAATAGGCAAACCATATGACAACCTTCTGAGACAGGCAGCATGATATTTGGCTGAACACACATCAGCATAATGAGTACACTAGTAAAACAATGTGATATGTTCAATCAATGCATCTTTAGACATATCAGAATGTAATATATCTGTTAATTGCATGTATGTAACTCTATGCATTACCTTCAAAAACTATCAGGTATCACAAGGCTTAAAAAAACAAAACTTTGTGAATATGCTTGCTGATTATGAACTGCAGCAATCAAATAGGTACCTACTCAAGTGTCAGTTAGCCTAGGCTATAGCAAAAAAAAAAAAAAAAAACATCCAGGGGGTTGGAGACAGAAACAATATGAATGCTGACCTGCAGGGTGGGCTAATTATGAACCACTACTATCAAATGGGTACCTGCTCACGTTTTAGTCAGTTTTAGTCAACCCAGGCTATAACAGTGTTTTTACAATCATACCTCTGCCATCCAAAGCAGATGTAATACTAATATTGGACTAAAGGCTATGCCACACAATCTGCAAACAGTAGTACTAACACTGACACAGAAGACTCCCATCTACTCAATAAATTGGTAGGCTATGCATAACAGAACAATCATCAGAAAACACACATGCCAAACTATACATCACAAGCAATAATCACAACACTTATACAAGGAAATAAGGCATAAATTTTACCTGTGTGACAGATATACAAAATAAATTGCCATTTAGATTGTGGATGTATTGTTAAAAAATGTGTGCTGACAAAATAGATAAAAAATACATAATGTATCAACACCATAGTTTTAGACACAGTTGTAATGGCAGCTACCATTTGCTGATTTCACTTACCTTCCTGATGCATGATGGGTATAACTGCATTCTAACCAATAATCATGTTAACTTGAAACTTACAGGCCTGAAAACTGTGGAATATTTATTTCAGTTCATAATATACATAAAATAATCAACATACCTCTCTCCCTCCACTGCTCTTCAAGCCTGTGCATCAGCTTGATGAACATCACTCTATTTCGAGTCATTTCATCCTCTGAAATAAAACAAATAATAATGTATTCCTCAAATAACAATGCTATACATTTCTCAACACAATTTGTATACTGTTTTTCCTGAAAAATGTTAGATAAGCACAATACTCAGTTGATATTTTTACATTCAGGTGTTAACATCTTTGAGCACAAATTAGAGGATATGAGATTCAAACCTGCAACTTTAATCTACATCTATTACAAATTCTAACTTTGAGACTGCTCCGCCTACCCAATGCATTTTAAGTATGAAAAACCATGTTCTTCAGGTAGTGAATGTTACAACATCATCTTGATGTGGTATGGTCTACTAAGAATGATCATGGCTTAGAATTGCAAAGTATGAACATGTGCTGCTCCTGTAGCTAAATTCTTTGAGAATGACATTCATGTCAGCACTGTGTTCAGAAAAATTAACAGTAATGAAAAACATCTATTCCTCAAACAGTGTGACAGTGTCATGTAACATCCAACTTCATTGAACAGAACCATACCTGTTGCTGTTCATTATGGACACAGAAAGCTATGTGTGATGACTGTTATTTCTTGTTAAATTGCACATTAGTTAATTAAATACATTTTCCCTGGTTTTCAGTTCAGCTGTTAGTGCGGCCATCACAGTACCTCATCATTAGCGGTTGATTTTGTTCTACTATTCATGACCAAACAGACCTTTATAACATTTTTAAAAAGTATACACTATTAACCTAAAAACTACCCAGACGTAACATAATTTGTTAAAATGTACTGACCCTGCTGTTAAACAGCTGATGTTAATGAAATGCTACAGATTACAGAGATAGTAGGAATGTGACAAATAACAGAGTTATTTGCAACAATGCTCCAAAATATTCATTAATATCAGTAAGTGCAATATGCTTTGGTAAATTAATTGTATGGGAAATGAAATCAGTATAATAGTTTAAGATAATGCTATGGGAAATGAAATCAATAAAACAGTTTAAGATATATGTGTTTCCTTTCAAGATTTGAGCACACAGCACAAACAATCTAGACATGCTATGTAATTTTTAGTGTAAAACACCAACTAATAAAGAATAAAAATAAAAAAGATTCCAACCACGTTATAAAGACATTAATAACATGAGAATTTATTTTTCACAACCAAAAGACTAAGCGCTTTCACTAAATCTATATACCATGTCCAGGTAAATGTAATTGCAATACATCTAAATTAGTATATGTGGCAACCTGTGTATCATGCGAAGCATTCTATGTCGGTAAGGGAAACCGGAGACTAAAAGATAGAATAGCTGAGCACCAAAGAGCAATTAGAAAAGAAAATAAATTCAATGCTTTATTTATTCATAGCAAAAAATGTATAAATTTTACTAGGTTTATTTTCTTTATAATAGAGAGAGTTGTAGTAGATAGGAGGGGAGGGGATACAGAAAATGAAGTAGAAGTAAAAGAAATGAAATGGCAGATGCGTTTAAACGCCCAAAATCCACCAGGACTAAATGACAACATTTCTTTGAAACCACTGTTAAAACAAAGAGCAAGTGTTATAAAATAGAGTTTGGGAGGGAGATATACATATCTATGTATATATAAATTTATATATATATATATATATATATATATATATATACACAAAAAGTTTTGCATAAAATTGGATAATATAATATGTGGTTTTATACAAGTGTGGATGAAATAGTTTGTATTGTTTTGATTTACTTAAACTAAAAGGAAATGTTGTAATTAATTAGTTAATTTATTGTGTGGAATGATTGGATGCTGCTTCTTTTTAAACTGTAAAGTTTTAAAACCAAAATGACTCTGATGATGCTATATAGATTTAACGAAAGCGCTTAGTCTTTCGGTTGTGAAAAATAAATTCTCGTTTTATTAACGTCTTTAAAACGTGGTTGGAATATTTTTATTTTTAATCTAGACATGCTGTTGTGTTCCCTCACAAACTGAACTAACATTCAATACATGCTACTCATAAGCAAACAGATACTGCTCTTCAAACAGTGTTGTTCAACAAGTGATGTTATTAGGCTGCTACAGGTTACAGTGTTATTCATAGAAAGACTAGATCATTGAGTCATTATCTTGCATAGCATAAACCTTAATATAAAGTATTGCAATGTGGTTTTAAAATAAATTATATGGATGAAGTTAACCAAGGTAACAGGTTCCCCTAGATGGTTTGGAACCAACAACATGTCAAAATTTAGACATGCTGAGCAGTTGCCTTACAGGTTGAGTTAACATTCAATTAGGTTTTAATTATAAAAAACAGGAACGGATCTCTTACTGCCAAGGAGTCAGTAGTTAAAATCCAGCAGTAAATATAAAACAAAAAACTTCCGACTCTCCACGTATAATAAATTGTTGCTTTTATTATTAAAATGAACAAAAGGTAGCGTATGCTACCATTCATCAGACAATTTTAGTATGTTAACATCAAAGGATTTATAGGGAGGCTTAGCCAATAGACAAGTGCATTGAATTAATCAATTAGCAGCAAAACTCATTAGAAAAAATTCAAAATCTTGAAGGCATTCAGCTGATTTAAAAAAGTTAGTTGTTTTAAAGTACAGTTCTCTCCCCCTTTTTTAAATCAGCTGAATGCCTTCAAGATTTTGAATTTTTTCTAATGAGTTTTGCTGCTAATTGATTAATTCAATGCACTTGTCTATTGGCTAAGCCTCCCTATAAATCCTTTGATGTTAACATACTAAAATTGTCTGATGAAGCGTATGGTAGCATACGCGAAAGCGCTTACCTTTTGTTCATTTTAATAATAAAAGCAACAATTTATTATACGTGGAGAGTCGGAAGTTTTTTGTTTTATATTTACTGCTGGATTTTAACTACTGACTCCTTGGCAGTAAGAGATCCGTTCCTGTTTTTTATCTGCTTGTATTTTACGGACCTCTACTGCACACGCTTATGGCTAATATGGAACTTGAGTTGGACTATAATCCGGAACCGAGGCGATTGACTAATGAGCAACAATGGACAGCTATAACCTCTAGTAAGTCAAACCCTTTATTGGCTCTGGATCTGAAAGTAGCTGCTTCAACTGTAAGAGACAACGACATTTCCAACATTGAACTTTTTGACTCTAGTATGAAAATACTAGAAAATGACTTGTATAAACTGCAGAGAATGGCTTGGCAGCGTAAGCATTTAGAGGCATGCCTTCACTACAAATTAATACCTAGAGGCATGCGCATACTAGTTATGCCTACTTATGGTGATACACATCCTTTGCTCCTAAAAAAATGGCAGGACATTAATATTGAAGCCAGCCATAAGCATATGAAACTTCTAATAGACTACTTTGAACCGCTCGAAGCTGAATTGATTTCTAAGGTCAATGACCTCAACACAGACCTTAGAAAGAACTTTTCTCATCCCTCTTGCACCTTAAAACTTGATAACTTGTACAGTCAAGTAAACACATATGCTTTGAAGCTGCAACAAATCAAAACTAAAAAGCTTCAACGTGACTTTAAAGATTTTTCTACTGGCAATGTGTTTGTTTGGCCGAGAAGGCATGATAACCAGCACTTAGATGAGAACTTTGTTTCGAATTCAGCGCCGCTAGATCGCACACTCATTGCACCTGGTGCTATTGGTTCAACAGCCACCGAGACTAGTGTCACTGTTGATACGTCACACGACTCCTTTACTACACCACCGGAAACGTTCGCTTCGGTTACCAGTGCTTCTCTAGTTTCAACACCACTCCCGAACCAAGAAGCTAACAATGCAGCCAAAGCTCAAAGAAATCATACAGGAGCTATTAGTAAAAGGTGCAACCAGGACAACAATCCTTTTTTCCTTTGCCCATAAGGAAACAAACTTTTCCGAAAGGAAGAAGAAACAGCTGGGAGAGCAGGAAACGAAAATTATCAGGCGAGATGAACACCTATCAACCAAGAAGGCAAAGGCAGTAAGCACGCTTTACTTTAATTTGTCGGACTATACTTTGACTGCTAGTGACATTGAATTACTTAATAATGGTCTTTCTTTTGTCCCTTCCCGAGGGAGTATACTTTCCGATTTACTGATTGATTTGCGCTGTTTTGCACGTACTGTCAGCTTGAAACTGCTTTTTAACAAAGATACTAATGCTTCTACTTTAAATTCTGCTACTATTCCTGTATTTAAAAAGAAAAGTTCTTTTACACCAGCCATGCCAGCTCATGTAGATTCGTTTGTTAAATTGTGTGAAGCAGATTTTTATAATTATTTTAACAATGGCACAAGGCAATGTGCTTTTTTTAATATGTCAAGTAGAAATATTGACTCATTACAAATTTTGAAGAATGATGATTCACTTATTTTCAGGCCGGTTGACAAGGGAGGAGGCCTAGCCATTTTTAATATGATTGACTACAATTCTTTAATGAATAACATGTTGGAAGCGGACAATACATATGTCTTAATTGATCAAGCTAAGTTTAATTGTATTATTAAAACTGTTAGAGATGATATGTATGATATGCTAATGTGTTGTCAAATAACTAACAGTTTATATGATTTCTTTTTTATTGAACACCCGGTAGTACCCGTTATTAAAGGACTACCAAAAATGCACAAGGGTACTCTACCACCACCCATGAGGCCGATAGTATCTGGTGCCAAATGGGTCACTGAAAATGTATCTATTTTTTTAGAGAAAACGCTTAGACCCCTTTTAGAAGCCATACCCACGGTCCTTAAAGATACATACCAACTTATAGATTTTATACAGTCTTTGGACCTTGAATTTATACAAAATAAACATCTTTTAATCACAATGGATGTGCAAAGTTTATTTACCTCAATCCCCAATGATGTTGGGATTGATGCCATTCGTGAATTATTACAACACCACCAAGACTTGAAAGGGAACAATGCCATTATGATCTGTCAACTATTGGACATGGTATTGAGCAACAATGTGTTTGCATTTAGGGACCAACTTTATCTTCAGTCCTGTGGTGTGGCCATGGGAACACCATGTGCAAACACATACGCAAATCTAGTTGTACATCATTGGGAGTTGAATAATGTCTTTACACACCCATCATTTCACAAAGTCGTGCTGTACAAACGCTTTGTGGATGATATTCTGATTGTTTGGGATGGCTCTGCCAATGATTTTAATGATTTCAAGATCTACCTAGAAACCACTACCACTTTTTTGAGGTTTTCAGTTGAAACGTCTTACTTATCTGTTAACTTTTTAGATGTTAGTATAAATATTAGAGGAGGAAGACTAGTTACTACACTGTTTAAGAAAGAATGCTGGAGGAATACCATCTTGAGATACAACAGCATGCACCCTCGTCATATATTTAAAGGCATTTTGAAGAGTCAGTTTGTCAGACTAAGTAAAATATGCCTTGATAAGAATGATCTGAACAAAGAAGCTGATTATGAACTGCAGCAATCAAATAGGTACCTACTCAAGTGTCAGTTAGCCTAGGCTATAGCAAAAAAAAAAAAAAAAAACATCCAGGGGGTTGGAGACAGAAACAATATGAATGCTGACCTGCAGGGTGGGCTAATTATGAACCACTACTATCAAATGGGTACCTGCTCACGTTTTAGTCAGTTTTAGTCAACCCAGGCTATAACAGTGTTTTTACAATCATACCTCTGCCATCCAAAGCAGATGTAATACTAATATTGGACTAAAGGCTATGCCACACAATCTGCAAACAGTAGTACTAACACTGACACAGAAGACTCCCATCTACTCAATAAATTGGTAGGCTATGCATAACAGAACAATCATCAGAAAACACACATGCCAAACTATACATCACAAGCAATAATCACAACACTTATACAAGGAAATAAGGCATAAATTTTACCTGTGTGACAGATATACAAAATAAATTGCCATTTAGATTGTGGATGTATTGTTAAAAATGTGTGCTGACAAAATAGATAAAAAATACATAATAAATCAACACCATGGATTTCGACACAGTTGTAATGGCAGCTAACGTTTGCTGATTTCACTTACCTTCCTGATGCATGATGGGTATAACTGCATTCTAACCAATAATCATGTTAACTTGAAACTTACAGGCCTGAAAAGAGTGGAATATGCATTTCAATTCATAATATAAATAAAATATGCAATATACCTCTCTCCCTCCACTGTTGTTCAAGCCTGTGCATCAACGATGAACATCACTCTATTTCGAGTCATTTCATCCTCTGAAATAAAACAAATAATAATGTATTCCTCAAATAACAATGCTATACATTTCTCAACACAATTTGTATACTGTTTTTCCTGAAAAATGTTAGATAAGCACAATACTCAGTTGATATTTTTACATTCAGGTGTTAACATCTTTGAGCACAAATTAGAGGATATGAGATTCAAACCTGCAACTTTAATCTACATCTATTACAAATTCTAACTTTGAGACTGCTCCGCCTACCCAATGCATTTTAAGTATGAAAAACCATGTTCTTCAGGTAGTGAATGTTACAACATCATCTTGATGTGGTATGGTCTACTAAGAATGATCATGGCTTAGAATTGCAAAGTATGAACATGTGCTGCTCCTGTAGCTAAATTCTTTGAGAATGACATTCATGTCAGCACTGTGTTCAGAAAAATTAACAGTAATGAAAAACATCTATTCCTCAAACAGTGTGACAGTGTCATGTAACATCCAACTTCATTGAACAGAACCATACCTGTTGCTGTTCATTATGGACACAGAAAGCTATGTGTGATGACTGTTATTTCTTGTTAAATTGCACATTAGTTAATTAAATACATTTTCCCTGGTTTTCAGTTCAGCTGTTAGTGCGGCCATCACAGTACCTCATCATTAGCGGTTGATTTTGTTCTACTATTCATGACCAAACAGACCTTTATAACATTTTTAAAAAGTATACACTATTAACCTAAAAACTACCCAGACGTAACATAATTTGTTAAAATGTACTGACCCTGCTGTTAAACAGCTGATGTTAATGAAATGCTACAGATTACAGAGATAGTAGGAATGTGACAAATAACAGAGTTATTTGCAACAATGCTCCAAAATATTCATTAATATCAGTAAGTGCAATATGCTTTGGTAAATTAATTGTATAGGAAATGAAATCAGTATAATAGTTTAAGATAATGCTATGGAAATGAAATCAATAAAACAGTTTAAGATATATGTGTTTCCTTTCAAGATTTGAGCACACAGCACAAACAATCTAGACATGCTATGTAATTTTTAGTGTAAAACACCAACTAATAAAGAATAAAAATAAAAAAGATTCCAACCACGTTATAAAGACATTAATAACATGAGAATTTATTTTTCACAACCAAAAGACTAAGCGCTTTCACTAAATCTATATACCATGTCCAGGTAAATGTAATTGCAATACATCTAAATTAGTATATGTGGCAACCTGTGTATCATGCGAAGCATTCTATGTCGGTAAGGGAAACCGGAGACTAAAAGATAGAATAGCTGAGCACCAAAGAGCAATTAGAAAAGAAAATAAATTCAATGCTTTATTTATTCATAGCAAAAAATGTATAAATTTTACTAGGTTTATTTTCTTTATAATAGAGAGAGTTGTAGTAGATAGGAGGGGAGGGGATACAGAAAATGAAGTAGAAGTAAAAGAAATGAAATGGCAGATCGTTTAAGCATAAAATCCACCAGGACTAAATGACAACATTTCTTTGAAACCACTGTTAAAACAAAGAGCAAGTGTTATAAAATAGAGTTTGGGAGGGAGATATACATATCTATGTATATATAAATTTATATATATATATATATATATACACAAAAAGTTTTGCATAAAATTGGATTATATAATATGTGGTTTTATACAAGTGTGGATGAAATAGTTTGTATTGTTTTGATTTACTTAAACTAAAAGGAAATGTTGTAATTAATTAGTTAATTTATTGTGTGGAATGATTGGATGCTGCTTCTTTTTAAACTGTAAAGTTTTAAAACCAAAATGACTCTGATGATGCTATATAGATTTAACGAAAGCGCTTAGTCTTTCGGTTGTGAAAAATAAATTCTCGTTTTATTAACGTCTTTAAAACGTGGTTGGAATATTTTTATTTTTAATCTAGACATGCTGTTGTGTTCCCTCACAAACTGAACTAACATTCAATACATGCTACTCATAAGCAAACAGATACTGCTCTTCAAACAGTGTTGTTCAACAAGTGATGTTATTAGGCTGCTACAGGTTACAGTGTTATTCATAGAAAGACTAGATCATTGAGTCATTATCTTGCATAGCATAAACCTTAATATAAAGTATTGCAATGTGGTTTTAAAATAAATTATATGGATGAAGTTAACCAAGGTAACAGGTTCCCCTAGATGGTTTGGAACCAACAACATGTCAAAATTTAGACATGCTGAGCAGTTGCCTTACAGGTTGAGTTAACATTCAATTAGGTTTTAATTATAGAAAACAGGTACTGCGGGTGTTTATTAGAAGTCCTGCGATTAATGGCAGAATACAGAAAATGCATACAATGTTAACACCTCTCATAGTGAAGACATAACAGGACATAACAGCTAACAACACATAACTAAAAAAGTATGTTTAAGCAATGATATGGGCATTAATGTTTACATTAAATAAACATGTCTGTGTACTTATTTAGGAAGAATGACGAAAGTTATATATGTATTTGTCTTCCAACTTGTAACAGTCCACTAGGTGATACAGTGGGACTATAACAGAACACTATGAAATGCTCAGTCGTCTGTGGCCTAGGCACTATAGGCATCCATGAATCATGAGAAGAGAAGCTACATGAAATTATGTATTTAGATGTTGTAAAACATATGTACATCTACAAAGGACATAGTTATGGATGTTATTTAATTATTACATAAAATAGCAACATGTGCATCAAACCCATAGTTAAGAAGATAGTATGCATAAAGTCCACTGAATTATCGACATGAGCTAATACTCACAGCAACTGGTATATGGTTATAAAAATATCTATATGCTATATATGGTACAAGGAAATGTCTGTAAAATCCTTAGCAATACTAACGTATATGTAGAATATCAGTCCTTACTGTAGAGATTTATGAGCTACCTCCACACCTTCTCAACCCCCTTTGAAGCTCTGCTGCATCATTCTAATGCAGGTCATTATAGTGGGGATGAATTTCCACTCCAGTGCGGTAGATCCCTGTCCTCCGTTGATGCTCCCTCGTGATCCAGGCCACACATTGATCATAGTGAAGTTCCTTGGCCTAGCTCTCATCCTCTGCTCCAATCCAGCATGCACCATCAACATCTGGGTAATGTCCTCATCAGTTCAGTTAGGTGCATAGACACATCTCAGCCTCCTCTAAGTAGCCATCATGATCCTCAAGTAGAAGAAATCTGAAAAACACAAAAATACAGAAATACTCACTGAGGTACCACTCAGTTAGCAGTTAGCAATTGTCTGATCAGTAAATGTATTAAAATCAATAACTGAAAAAATGGTCTGGATGCACTGGAAAGCAATAAATTTATTTCACAGATAAATACACGTGCATTCACCCGGCTGTAATGCTGGGCTTTCTCAAGTGACTTGAAAAAGCCCAGCACTAGGCCAGGTGAAAGCGCTTGTATTTATCTGTGGAATAAATGATTTATTGCTTTCTGGTACATCCAGACCATTTTTTCAGTTACTAGTTACCTGTTTTATGGTCTGTGTTCTCCATGTTTTGTTTGTATCAAAATCAATATTTGAAAGTGGCACTGATGTCATGTTCTAAGATTATTGGAAGATAAAAGCAATTTAAGCAAATGGGATTCCAAAGACTTGAATTTTACTTAACCTCATTAATTATATATGGAGCAAATGGTACTTAAAGCTAGATACACATAAGGTGCACTTTGATTTTGTGAGTCTGAGTGAGAGGTACAGTGGCAACTGGTGGAAGTTTTGTGGTGGTAATTAATAACTTTGTTAAAGATAATAATTTCAAAATGTACATGTTTAAAGTAATATTTACTCAACATATTCATAGATTATTACTAGGCTAGCTGCCTCATGGACCATTTTGAAGCCTAGCCAATTATCCCCTTTGAGAATCAAACCCTGCACCTTGTGCTGCTAAGGTAAACACCTTAACCATTACACCACACTCCCACCCCTGTAAGTTTAACAGAAGTAGTTAAAAGTTTCTGGAGTCATGTTGTCTGTAAATGCATGTATATAGGTGTTGTTCTTCTAAATATTTTGGTTCAGACCCATATGCAGTTGTTTGTCTTTTGTGACAGACTTCCACTGCAAATGACAGCAGTATATAAAGGATGATTTGTGGTTCATCTGCAATCTTTAGTGGTAATTCCTTGCACTCTGTGGTCAAACTACAGAAACCTGTGGATTATGACATCCATATCTAGTATGTGATGTTGATATTGTGGCTATTTCTTCATGTTTCCCAAAACAGTGTTAAAACATGTGCTGTTGCTGTTACGGATATTTCTTCAATGATGCTTCTTAACAAAGTTGTTATCACTCCTGTCTCAATATACTATGGATCTGTACTACCTATGGATCCCGAGGTACTCCAATGCATTTGTTTAATTGTTAATCGATGCAGTATTTTAATATGAACTGCAAGCAGACTCTGGTGACATGATGCTGTTGTCTTTGGACCTTCCTTCAACATATATGTAGTGTCAGGGCATCCCAGTCATGAACTGTTCAGATATTGCAAGTTATGTTGATTTTACAGATATTGTATGAAGGTATTGTTGATGCTTTTTACATGTCACATTAGTATTATCACAGTGTTATACAGATATTTGCATTGTATAGGGATTCATAGCATTTATTTTGACATATACTGTTCACAGAATCAAATGCATAAATGTGCTCAACCATGATTATTATCAGGCGCGTATCAATGATTTTCAGATAGCCAACCTTCCTAGGGGTGACAACTTTTCCTCTCAGTAGAATAACATCATAACTGATGCTGTCTGCCAAGATAGAAGGAGATTCCTAGGCTCTTTAGGGAATACTGTTTGGAAAAAGGAAATCTGGATGGACCTTACCAACCTGATCAATGCAGTTGAAGGACACAACTGCTCCCATGAGACCTATAGATGATGACACTCAGACATGATTCTTCATGCAGCCAACAGAGTGACACATTATGAGAGATCGAGGGATCCACCAGTGGTAGACCACTGCTACCACCCCCTGATTACATCGCAATTTTTTGGTCTCACTGCATACAAGAAGGAAGTGATGAATCCATGTTGGTGGGATTGAAGCTGGATATCCAGGATGGATATGTATGTATTTATGTCCATTACAGGGGTGAACATTGTAACACTGACTGCATATGGCTTCAGTATGCATATTCATGTATTGCTGTTTATGATTTATATTAGCAGAGTTGAGCCCTGAACACACTTCCATGCAGGGTAAGGATGATGAACATGAATATAATTAAATGTATTATTATATCTGAGTTACAGACAGACCAGTGCAAACAACATTTGTAATGGTTATTGCATTAAAATTCACAGGTCCATTTACTTCAGACCTACACCAGGGAGCAGCAGGTGATTGTCTCTATACTGTTGCTCTGTACACTATATACATCCAATGGAGGGGCAATCCATGCATGATCAAGTGCAGAAAGACCAGGTATGTTACAGTAACATTGTCAGAGCTTTCAGTAATGTGCAGCACATGTGATGCCTGACATTTTGTCAGTATTTGTCAATACAGGCCCTTCTGGTGTACAGTTGCAACATTCATCATGTGAATATTTGCAGCCATATTGCTGTGTTGTATATGTGATGTTATCAGTATTTGTTCTGTTAAATACATGACTATGCTGTCCTCTTTACTTTCCCACTGCAGGATACACAATATAACCCACAACCTCTACACAGCAGGAGTGGTATATATAAGTCACATATTCTATATGTTTTAACTGTGCTCACCTGGTTAATGGTGTGAATGATATGATCCATAATTCTTTTCCTATTTTAGTGAAACAACAACATCATCCCATTATTGTTTGCCAAGTGGATTTTTAATTTTTATGCATCACATATTCATGTATGTTGGTCATGTTAATAGATAATATAGTTATGGTATGCACATTCCATGAAACTTGCATACAATGGACTGCAAGTGAAGTCATTAGTATTTGTAACATTGCAATGGAAATTATATATGCCAAGTGTCTTTGATATTCATTGTGTGCTGTAGCACATTGTCCTGATCTGTGTCTTTTTATCTTGTAGCACATCAACTGTCTTTATCATCTAGCAGCCCATACAGTGATCATGATGTTGTTAATGACATCTCTCAGCATGGTAGTATGGTCCCTGGCACAGAGGACCTAGTGTTGTTTGGAGAGTCCATCCATGAGGTTGACACTGATGTTGCACCAGACGTATCCTCAGATGTGGAGGTCCACTTGTTGATGCATTCATAGGATGATGGCACAGTGGATGGTGAAAAGGGTGAGGCCATTGATCAACACACCACATTTGGGAGCACTGTTGCTGGCAGATCCACACAACGACCAGACACAGGGTGTCACAATAGATATAGGCGAGCAGATGCTGTACATGGCCAGGTGTCAGAGGGTGTCTGCCTCCTGCTGCAGGCAAATGAACAGTCATAGCAATGGCATCATTCTGATGTCCATGCACTTGCCTGTGCTACAGATCATTAGAAACACCAGCTATGTGTCATGCATGAAGGACAAGACCACAAACATGGTCAAATTATAACTGCATTGGCTGCTTAGAATGAGAATCTGCTAGCTGAGGCATGGTCACTGGAAACCCCTGGCCTTTATAGTACTGCAACAATGTTGTATTACAAGCAGGATTTTGTGTTCCATGACTATGCACAGCAGATTGCAACCTATGGAAGGCAGATCACTTGTTCATAGAATCACCACTGGGCATCCAGAATCTCTGTCTGTGGTCCAACTTGCACCAATGTCAACTGCTGGCCCATCTGCTGAGGTCCCACCAGTCACAGTCCCTTCAACTTACAGTTATGCTTCTTTATCTCAACATGGTGTTGTACCCCCATCCATCTCATCTGTGAAGCAATCAGGGCAGGATGTGTCTGTATATGGTCATGACAGGGTGGACCATGGTGTGAGACATCAATGAGATCAGGCAAGACTGCATTAGAGTGTGTCTAACAATGTAGTACACATAGCTGGCTCATATTATTTCAGTACCACTGTAATGTGATATGTGTTTTCTGAAATAAAAATGTCTGCACAATGTCATGCATGATTTATCTTTTTTTCATGTTATAATATTGTAAAGATATGTAAGTGCAGCACTGATGTGTGTCCCTTATTGTTTACCATACAATGACACAACAAACTGAGCCTGTATGCATACCTGTATCAGTTGTGCCCTGAGATGATGATCTGTGTTTTGACACATTTGCATATATTCATGTTGGAATATGTTATGCTTATGTTATGTGTGATGCTCAATGAGTACATCTAGTGGGTACTTACCATTAGGTTCAATCTGTGTTGCTGTAGTGGGGCAACACTTGGACATCAATGTTCAATCTGTGTACTCATGTAGATGTGGCTTGTCATGACTAAAATGTTTAGGTTAGATTCTGCCGTGTAGCCTGGGCCTGCACATGTGGTCACACCCTATGTTGGCTATGCTTGTGACTTCTGTCCTCCTGCTCCTCCTCCGATAACTGTGGAAGGTCCTTTTCAGACATTTGTGGTTCTCGGGGTAGTTCATCTACACCTGCAGCTGGAAGACTGCCATGTGCTCAGGTTAGCATGTTTTGCAGCATGGCACACACCATTATCATCTATGTTGCCTTCTCAGGTATGTATTGGAGTGCACCACCAGATGTGTCCAGACATATGAAATTAGCTTTCAGTACACCAATATGTTGTCATAATGAATAAGGTTGACAGGGATGTGATTAGCTTACATCCTAGCTGTGTTCCTGTACTTCCCCAATAGTAGTCCCACAGGTATTTCACGTTGTTAGAATCCAGCCCTCTGACCACTTTCCCTCCATATGACAGCATCTTGGACACTCCCAGTGTGTTTCACAATGATATTTGTTATGCTGCCATCTGCTGCACGAATCACCTGACAGTTCAGGGATGGCCACCCCTTTCTATTGACATATCCTTCTGGTTCTGCTTGCATGGGGGGTTTAATAGGAATGTGAGTGCAGTCTATTGCACTGAGAATATGGGGAAAGTTTGCAATGTTATGGAACTGGTGGATGACATTTCACCCCTCCACAGGTGTAGAAGGAAAGGGTATGTGTTCATCTACCTTGTTGCACACTGCTGCCAGGAACTGTGCAGGGATGCAACTGGCAGCTGTGTGTGACAATCCTACAGCATCTCGCAGATCTCACTGCAGTGGCCCAGATACTAGTGCACCTAGGTGTACTGTCCCAGATGCCAGTACACCTAGGCTCAGAAAGACTTTTATTTTGAGAGATTTGGGTATGTCTCACAATATACACACAGACGTGTGGGATGCGCATGTCAAACACAGCCTGCACCAGCTGTCTGTCTAAATTGTACTTGTCAATGATTTCTTGATCTGACAGATGTCTTAGTTGTAACCTGGGTCTCTGTCTAGCTGGCTGCCTTCAAGAATGCACAGCCAGATCCTCCTTCATGGCTTGCAGTACCACAGCCTGCTGCAGTTCATTCACTGCAAGCACCACTTTCTTCAGTATTGTTACAGATTCTATAGGATTCCATTGCTGTATGACATTCACTGAGGATTTTGGAAACAGAGATAATATTGGACTTTGTCGCATTTAAGTTGTGTTTGGCGTACACAATGTGTTTTGGAATTGGATGGGCATGTGTGGAATCCATAATTATCTTACAGAGAACTTTAAATAAGTACTCAGACTGATTCTAGTGTGGCTTCTGAAATCACATCTGTAGCTGGTGCACTGAAGTCTTCCTTTGGCGTGCTGCACTGTTTGCAACTAGCTTTTGGAATCTGGCCCATAGACTGTACCAGTCATTTCAATGCAGGCCTGAAATAAATGTTTGATCACACATACCAATTCATACTTCCTGCTCATGGTGGCATAGCTTACATATATATGTATTAAAATAATCTAACAAATATTCCCACTGAAGATGAAGTTGCCACATCAAGTACTTAGCAAACATAAGATTGTTCATAAATAAATAATCTGTGCAAACAACTACTTCAGTAAATTGAAACCAACACGGCAACTTAAGGAGTTCCAGTGACAATGAACTGCTCACAAAAAAACAAATATTCAATCCAATTACAAGTAAATTATGGGAACAGGTGTAACTACTGTAACATTTCAAGTTGGAATTTAACTGCAAATCTGCTTTAATGTCATGCAACAGTTCTTTAAATATAAATCAGCCTCACAGACTTTTGATGAGTCAGTAAATATTCAGTTTCATTTGTGTAACATGATTACTGAACAAAAAGCTTTTTTCTCAGCAGAATATACAATCAGTAATACTTTCGTGTAGCAGCTTTTCCACTGGTATTAAATTGAATTCAATTTCTTTTACAAGTCTCTTATTCACAAAAGGGTCTTAGTCTACTTTTCTCAATCATCCTTCATTATATGGCCAGTGGAATTTAACTAAAATTCTAGCTTTTGTCTTAAACATCCCCAAATGTCCTAATTTTCTTTATTTTACTCTTTAAAGAACTGAAAGTTACACATCAGTTTTCAACTATTTTACAGAAGCTGTACTCCGTCATTTTACAAAGGCCAATTTGCCTGAATTGCACCCTAACTTCAAATGACAATCTCTCAAAATATTCTTGAAATTTTCAGAAGATCCCTGATAATGTAATTTTCCTTTGTTTTGCTCAGTCTGATAGCTTTGTAGGCATCTCATAAAATGTCAAAATATATACATTTTGCTATGACATTTAAAAATAACAGAAACTATTAAATATTACCCTTCCAACTAAGTAATACTATTTTTGGTTCTCCTTTTATAAGAATGCACAGTAACATAATTCAAGTACATACTGAGCATATAAGATTAAATAATGCAAAATACACATTAGGCTGGATTCTGTAAAGTTCATGGAAGCTATTTGCAGACTGCGCAGCATGCTGAAGGATAGACTTCAGGACACCTGCTGTGGACACAATTCCAGAAGACATGCTGAAGGCAGATTGAGTACTTAAGTATTCAACATAGGATAATTAGGAATTCCATGCATGCTAGTGTGATTCCAAAACACATTGTGCATATACAACGCAACTCAAATGCAACAAACAGCCATGCTGACTATGTTTTTAAAATCCTCAGTGCATACATTATGGACCCCAAGGAATTCAGGAATTCAAGCAAATACTATGGATTGCTGTTAATGTTCTGCAACAGGCAGCAATGATGGCTGTGGCTGTGTGCCCTAGAAGGCAGCCAGCTAGAGTCAGAGACAGGCTACAACTAAATCAGTTGTCAGAACAGGAAATAATTGACAGATATCATCTAGACACACAAAAGGTGCTGTCTGTCTGTAACATGTGTGCTCCACTCATGTCTGTGCAGACCCTGTGAAGGAAACTCCATCCCCCTTGAAATCAAAGTGTGTCTCAGCCTTGGTGTCTCGGACATTCCAGAAACACATGAGGGATGCTGTGGGAGTATCACAGACAGCTTCCAGTCTTATCCTGACAAAATTTCTGGAAGCAATGTGCAGCAAAGTAGATGACTACATACACTTCCCGTCCACTCTCATAGAGCTGAGAAATGTAATGCACCAGTTCTACAGCATAGCAAACTTCCCCTGTGTACTTGGTGCAATAGATTGCACACACATACCTATCAAGACAACAGTAGAGCCAGAAGCAGACTATTATATAAACAAAAAGGAATGGCCATCCATCAACTGCCAAATTGTGCAGCAGATGACAGCATAACAAACATAATGGCAACACACTTAGGAAGTGTACATGATGCTGCCATTTAGATGGAAAGTGGACTGAGGGCTGCATTCCAACAAGGTGAAATACCTGAAGGATAGCTACTGGGTAAGTACACGGACACAGCTATGATGCAGTCTAAGGATTCCCCTTTCAGCTACATCCATTCTGACTAAAAGTGTTTCTATTCCCAACAACAGGTGACTGTGGTTATTCACTTGAGCTGTGGCTAATGATCCCATACTATGAACCATCCAACCCTACACAGGAGGCCTACAACAGAGCATGTGCAACAACCAGAAACACCATAGAGCATGGGATTGGTGTATTGAAAGCTAGGTTTAGATGTCTAGACACATCTGGGCACATCTGGTGTTGCACTGCAATACACACCTGAGAAGGCAGCACAGATGATAATGGTATGCGCCATGCTGCAAAACATGCTAACCCGAGCACGTGCCAGTCTTCCAGCTGTAGGTGTAGATGAACTACCCAAGAACCACAAATGTCTGAAAAGGGCATTCCACTGTGTGTGTGAATACTGTGTGTACCATGCTGCACAATATGCTACCAAACACACGTCAGTCTTTGTGTTGCAGGTGTGGGTGAACTACTGCAAGAAACCCAGATGTCTGAAGATGACATTCCCAGCTATCAGAGGAGGAGCAGGAAAACATGGGAGGGAGAAGAGATAGACACAGTTGATGGAGAATGCAACCACAAGTCCAAGCTCAGGCAACATGGCAGCATCTGATACACACCTTTGAATCATGACAAGCCACATGTACAAAAGTGCAGACATTAAACATTGATGTTCAGGTATTGCACAACCACAGCAGCAGAGATTACATCTAATGGGAATTATTCAGTAGATGTACACACTGAGCATCAGACATAACAACATAATTGTACCATATGACATTATGAACATATACAAATCTATCATGACAGGGACCATCATCTCAGGTCACAAGTGATACAGGTATGCATACAGGCTTATAGTGGTATATGCATGGTAGACACCAATGGATATACCTCTGTGAACCCCATTCCTTTCTCTTCACAATAATGCAAATAGGAAAGCAAGCCAGGACATATTGCAGAACTGTTGTCAATGCCACAAGTAACATATAGCAATGTAAATTATGGCTAAAGTATCATGTACTGAATTAAGTCATGTATGGTCAGTAAAAATGACAGACTCCTGTGACTTTAGACTTCACAACAGCCACAGACAGATGACATCATCAGTGGTCTGCACAGCAATTATCTTCACCATGGGAGAGAGACTGACACTAGAGGACATAGTGGATCAACTGTCAGTGTTACTATAATGCAGTCTAGGGCACTCATGTTGATGGCTCACACAGCAGTCCTGGCTGCCCCTTCTACATATGGAAGCACTCTGCCTATGTCGCTCCACAGAGGAGACTGATGGGGTGATGCCAGCATGTGGAAAAACACTGTGGGAAAAAGCATGGGTGCAGGTTGACTGTCTGGTCATGACTGCTGGATATTGGATTGGCTAGCAGCAGATGTGAGTGCACTTTGCAGCATAGACTCTGATGCACAATGGGCAATGATTTGTCTACTGACAGGGGGTCTGCCTCTCTCATGTGGCAGTTGGCTAAGCACAGTCAGGGCACGCAAAACCTTGCTCATACTATGGCACTGCTGTATTGCTGCTGTAACCAGGTATTCAACTGCTCATGGCATAGATAATATGTCTTCATTCTGAGCAGTCAATGTCAACACCAAAATCTGCTCTGAACAGATGATCAATAACATCACATACACAAATGCCATAGATATAGCCAACCTGCTGGCAGATGTCAGTGAAACCTTCAACCCCCTGTCCCCCCATCAGTAAACCAGGACATACCCAACACCTGCCCCCCTCCACTCATCAGCAGGGAACAGGTCTTTAATGCCCTCTCAAAGGCGAAAAATACAGTCTCCATGGGACCCAATAACATCCCTGGCTGTATCCTACATGAACTCAGGCATGAGCTCTCAGCTCCATGAGGCACCCTATTTAACCAAAACCTGAACACCAGCTTCATCCAAGCTGAATGGAGGAGAGCCACTGTCATCCCTCTACACAAAGGTGGAGCATTCACTGACTCAGGCAATTATAGTCCCATCAGCCTGACTAGCCTGATTTGCAAGGCCATGGAACACATTATCATGAACTTTACAAAACAGGACATTGGCAACCTCCAAAAACTGGACCCCACACAGTTTGGTTTTGTCAAAGGGAGATCATGCCTGTTAAACTTGGTTGACTTCTTCAAAACAGTCACCAAAGCCATGGGCGAGGGGAAGACAGTGCACACCACCTACCTTGACCTAGCCAAAGCCTTCAACACTATTCCCCACTCAGGCATAATAGATCAACTCTCCCAGCTAGGCATCAACCGGTATGTTACCAAATGGGTAGCTAACTGGCTCACTGATAGAACCCACATGATCAAAATAAGGGAAGCCACCTCTAGTAGTAGACCTGTAATGAGCAGTGTACCCCAAGGACTGGTCTTGGGGCCTGTACTGTTTGGGAAATACATTTCTAATGTGAAAGTCAAAACCAGTAGTCTGTGGCTGACCAAGTTTGCAGATGGCTGCAATCTGGTAGCTGTATTTAATTCCCCTAGTGATACAATCATCTTTCAAGAGGGCCTTACCCAAACTAATGACTGGTGCCAGAAGCATGACCTCAAACTGAATGCCAAGAAATGCATCATTATCCCCTTTGGGGAAAATGGCATCCCCATTAATTATCACATTAATAATAATGTACCAAGCATGCAATCAGTCGTGAGGGACTTGGGCACCCAGGTTAATAGGAACCTGACTTTTGATTACCATGTTGCCTTTGTTGTACAGAAGGCTTTCTACAAGGATGTCATAACATCCTTGTACTCCTCCCTTATCAGATCCATTATTGAGTACAATACCCCCTTTGGCATGTACCTTGCCAAGCACATGCAGCATCTGCAGAGATTACAGAGGTTTCTAACCAGGAAAATCCAGGGTCTCAAACACCTCTCCTATACAGATAGGCTAAAAGCCCTGTCCCTCTACTCAGTCTCTTGCAGACTGCTCAGAGGTGACCTGTGTCTGACATACAAGGCCATCTCAGACCCAGCCTTGATAGAGTTGCCGCATATCCATAAGTCAAACTCCACTTGCACAGCCCACATGCAAGGCCTTAATCTGGTCTGTGACATTAATATAATTTGTTGGCGGGATAGATTTGTGTCCCAAAGAGTCCCCCATCTGTAGACTATACTCCCTATTCATGTCAAACAGAGTACCTCTCTAGCCCTCTTTAAGAGGATCCTGGACAACTGGAAGGGAAACAGAAAATACACCCCTGGGATCCCACCTGTGTCCCTGCTGAACATGGAAACAGGTGATGAGTTTGAGAGAACATGGGCTAAATTCTTGGTTAGGCTTATAAGAGCCTCTGGGCCATTAGCCTAGTATTATCTATGAATCTATGAACCATGACCTCACTATGTCTGTGCTACTGTTCTCAATGTAGAACACACAGCTGGTGTGCAACACAATCCATTGCACAAGCAAGTCCATGAATGTCAGATCCATGACATTGATGGGAACATTCTTTTGCCTGTAGGAGTAGGTGAACACACTCTGACACATATCAATGCACACCAGCTGCATGCCTACACCTACTGTGCTGGATAGTATCACTGTGTTGTGGTGAAATGTCAACATCACCAGCAGAGTCAATATGGGACTGTGTTCCACACACCTCATCCTGTCCACCATGTGATGTCCTCACATTGTCAAAATAGCTGGTCATGTTTTCCTCCACATCTGGGGCTACAGTCTCATCTACACAACTGTCACTAACCGGGTCAGACTGTATCACTAAGTCTGTGTCCTGTGCACCAGATACCCATGCTACTATAGTGAGACACATAAGATCCCACCTTAGGATCAGTGCATGGGCTAATGAAGGATGAAGACAGTAGATATGCTAAGAGACAGATGACACAGGTCAGCTAACCATGCTTATATCACATACTGGATATCATAACTGAAATGTTTCAGAAATATATCACTATAATGTTATAGATGCTAAGGACATACCAGGAGGTCATGTCTGAGAGTGGCCCATGGAACCTATATAACAGGGAGTTGGCAGTTATCTTACATATGCAATATACACACACTCCTGCCATGTTCTCAAGGGAATATGGCTGGGTTGAAGGGATAAAGTGCAACTGTTTTAGGAAACAAAGGCATAAATACAATATTACTAATCACATACTTGCCAGCATGTGCCATTCCAACAGAGGTACAATGCACAATAGGTAATATATGCACATAGTGGTTGGTCACCGCTGAGGTGCCAATGATGGCTGTCCTATGCAGAGGTAGAAGGGCACATTGTTAATGGAGGAAAGTAACAGGTGTTACAGCAATGACATGTAAGAAACAGAGGAAATAGCATACCAGTTACACCCTCCCTATGTGGTGAGTTTGTCTGTCATAATGTAGATCCACAGTGAGAAAATACTGACAAAAATGCAGTCATGTATGCAGGCTTATGCACATAGTGATATATACAACACAGTAACAGGATATGATGATACTGACATCACATATGGTCCACCTGTTGGTCATATGTCCTTGTGTATGAAAAACAGCGACTTTCTAAGTTTATGAGCGATATTTAAAATCTGTCCATTTTTTGGGCCATTGTAACCCCATTATTTTTGGCTTTGTCCTGATTTCTTGTGATAAGAGGTAGAGAACTATGGGGAAGCACTGCTTGTTGGTGATACAGATGTACCCACCTGTACGCATACAGGTCAATCCTACACCCCGCCAGTAAGTTACATACATTTTGTGCATTCCACACAATTTTACTTAAAGGCATCAATTTAAGCATATACACATACATTTCCAAGGAGTGAGGATAACATAGGAGAGAAATATATCCCACCACAGCAATGCTAGCAGGTTCAACATTACCTTTGCAGCTACCTAAGAGTCAGGTATAAATGAAAATAAGACCAGCTACATACACACAGCTTTTAAGTCACATCTACACCATACATAAGTAATGAGGTTTATTAAAATTCAAGGTTTTGGAATCCCATTCACACACATCTGCATAGGTTCTCGAAATTGGGCACATTAAACAATAGCCTGGCATAATGGGGAGTTGCTCTGTGCAAATACCTAATAGGTATCATTAAAGAGGACCATATGTAGCACGTGTCCATTGCCTTCCAATGATCTGATACCATCCTATAAGTGCCACTCTTAAATTGTGATTTTGATACATTTACAGATCAGACCATTACTACCTGCGAACTGAGTGGCACCTCAGTGAGCTATTTATTGAAATTTCCTATATCAATAGTCTCATCAAGATAGCTACTTTGAGGAGGCTTCAATGTGTCTGGGTGCCCAATTGGAACAAGGAGGAGACCATCTAAATGATGACTGTCTATACTGGAGTGGAAAATCATATGAGAGCCAGACCATAGAATTTTAAAATGATAGACATCTAGAACCAGATTGTGAGGGACCACCAACATCACATGAGAATCTGCCAAGCTGTAGTGTAGGTTCAACACCACTACAATGACCTGCATTGGAGGGACACTGAGGATCTTCTCTGAAGGATCACTGAGGTATGAAGACAGCTAGTGGATGCCTACAGTAAGTGCCATAATCCTAAGTGTACCTATACATTCTTAAGGAAATAAGAAATATAGCTGTGATCTATATGTCAGATATATACCTCTTTAACTCATTAACTAGCTGTTCTGACAATTAACTCATATGGATAATCAAGGTGACTGATCTCTCTGTAGTTAAGGATTTGATGTCCATAGTGGTTATTTGTTTAATATTGTTTATCATGTGCATACTATTAAACATGTTTATTTTCCAACTTATAAGGACATCATTTTACACATGCAGTATGGCTGTGTGTCTCTGATGTCTATAGTGTCTAGGCTGCTGCTGATTATGTATTTCTCTGTTATTTGAAATATTCCAAGTGTATCACACAGTCTACTTCTGTATATGTAAATACTAAGTCATCCAGACATCCCTTAGTCAGGTCTGCTTTACAAAATGCACAGTATTGTTGAATACCTATTTGTTGAGCACATGACCAATGCAGGTCTGAGTATCTACCATATGTTATACATTTTAAAAGTTGATGCTATCTGGCAGTTGTGTGGAGCATGAGGGTCTATAGCATTTAATTGCCAGATTGCTTATTGCTTCATTGTCTACAGGAATATGGATACATGCACAATAGCAGTTTGTTAAGGTGAAATGCATTGTGCTGTATATTCACTCAGCTGTTTAAGCAAGAGGCCGATATGCCATGTACCACAGCTAGCTGTGGACTCAAATCCCTGTAGAGGATACTGTTCATTAAGCCTTTATTTGTTTGCAGGTGTGTGAATGTTTTGAAAATACCTACTTATTGATGCTTACATGTATTTTGTACATTCTGACAACTGTAGCATTTATGGGTCAGATTTCTACAAATATCTCCATCATCCATAATTTTTATGCTGACAGCAGCAATTGTACTAGTTTTATGTGTAAGCGTTGAACATAGTGAGATAGTTCTGTAGAATGAATGTGGAATATGATAACATTGGCAATTTGAATGTACTTTATAACTGTCATTGTTGATTAACTCCAACTCATCACCCTTCTTATACTGTTATTTGGAGGGAGAGGGGTGGGCATTTTGACAATAAATCCAGAAAATCCCCTAATATCAAGGACATTTGTGATTTATAACTGTTTATGTAATGTAAAATATATGTATATAATTTCTGCCCTCCTACCTAAACTACATTCTGATATATGTGATGAACAGGCATTAGTAGCTGTCTGTTAGAAGCAGCTATCTGTTATATGACAGTGTTCCAATGTCTGAGCTATGAAATGTTACAGTTGTGTTTTTGTATTGTGACCAGTGTGCTGACATGCAGCCATGCTTCATGTTTTGTTTGCAAATCAACAGCACATGGTGAAAGTCAAACTGTATTTTAACCATCTCATAATGTGTAAACCGTGTTCTATGTTACTACTCCATCCCTGCAGAGTCATACCTCAGATTTGTTTAACTGCAGTTCCTCCATACAATCCCAGCCCAGATGGATTAGCTAGGCAGGTAAGTGGAAGGATTCTAATGTGAACATAGCTGAGAGTTGCAGGATTGACTTTCTCATTCAGTCTGTGCTCAATAGTCTTCCACTGTGTAAAAGTTTTGTGTGAGACACATCAAAAAATGTGTATGTGGCTTCTATACTATATTTGTCTGGTATTTTATATGTACATAGTGCCATTCATACATGCTTTTTACTTTTTTCAGGTGAAGATCATGCTAGGAACCATCCATAGTACACTGAATGGATACAGAGGTTAGACTAGCAGTGCAGAGAGAGAGGTAAGTTGAGTACATTTTCACATTTATTATCTAGAATAGAGCTGATCATTGCTAGAAGACTGGCTTGTTTTGCATTTCCATGCGTACTACTAATGCAAGAATACCCATCATGCATCTGTAAGGTAACTGCAATGGTCACACAATCCCTGTGATTACCAGTATTTATTTCATAAAAATATGCTTACATATAAGTTAGGAGTAGGCCATGGCTGCTGAAGGTAATGCTGTGGATTGTATGTCACAATCTAGATGACAGTCAGTTATGTGTACCTGAAATAGTGCGCTGCCTTTATTTTTAAGATACAAGTGGGTGGTATTTTGTCTGCTCATAGTTGTGTTATATTGGTCAGTGGCTAAGCTGTTTTGCATAGCCTGCCTATTCACATATTGCATAGATGCCTGATATCTCAGTATTCAGACTGTTGTTGGTGATTATGTTTGTCATGCAGTTCATGTCAACATTGGTAGTGCATATGTCTACAATACTTTAGTTATATATACTTGTATCCTATGTCTAGAAATAGCTGTGTACCTAGCCATTCCTGTTCTTCATTTGTAGGTGCCTGTTACATAATCACTGCATTATTCTGTTTGCATTTTATTTTATTTATTTTATTTATTTTTATTTTATTTTACATTTGTTAACCGGGCTAGTCCAGCTGGATACATGTCCATTTTCAGTGGAGGCCCGAGGAGAAAAGCTCCGTTAACTACTTCATAACAAAATAATACAACAATATACAATAGTATAAAACAAAAAAAAACAAGAACATTAAAACTCAAATACAGTATAATTAGGCAATAGAGAACAGACTGCGACTTAGAAGATAAGCTCGGTCAGTAACTAACAAGGTTAAAAAAATTAATTACAATATTTATAAGTTGAGAAAAGGGTGGAAGCTATTTTTAGGAGGGGGGGGACAGAGACACCACAGAAATGGAAATAGTATAATGATAAAGGTAAGAAAGAGGAGAAGAGGGGGGTAAAGAAGGGAGGGAGTCAAGAAGGTCAGCTAGGGTTATTGCAAGAGAAAAGCCAGAGGTTGGTTAGGAGGTGTTTGTTTAGTTTTAAGTAAGGAGGGAGTCAAAAGGTCAGCCAGCGTTATTGCACGAGCATAGCCAGTGGTTGGTTAGGAAGTGTTTGAGTTTGGTTTTAAATAAAGGAATTGAGGTCAGGGATGTAAGGTCTTGGGGAAGTTGATTCCACACTTTGCCAACTGAGTTGGAAAAAGTAGAGTCGCCTGCTGCGTTATTTGATAGAGAAGTTTGAATTAAAATTTTATTGCAAGAGCGTAGGTTTTTTAGATTACTGTAGGGTTTTATGAGGGTGGAGAGCATAGGTGTGTTATCTGGGTGATGGAGGGCTTTGTGGGCGATTGTAAGTTGGTAATATTGAATTAGTTGTGGTAACTCTAGCCATCCTAGTTTTAGGAGATTTATGCAATGATGAGTTCTATATGGAGAGGCAGTAGCAAATCTGGCAATGTGGTTGTATGAGGTAGCAAGATTGTTGAGATTATATTTTGAAAGATTAGTGTATATGGGGGAAGCATATAGTAGGGTAGAAATTAAGTGGGTTGCAGTGACATATAGTGATTGCTAAATAATATATGTAGGGCATCGATACATTAATAGACAGTACTGTTTGTAGGACATGGGTGGCCACGGTGGCGCAGCGGTTAGCGTTGCTGCCTCTTAGCAAGAGGTTCTCCAGTTTGATTTTCAGCTGGGGTGCCTACTGTGTGGAGTCTGCATGTCCTCCCTGTGGTAGTGTGGGTTTCCTCTGGGTTCTCTGGATTCCTCCCACATCCCAAAGACATGCTGTAGGTGTATTGGACACTCTAAATTTGCCCTAGGTGTGAGTGTGTGCATGTATGTGCCTTCTGTGGAAGGTTGGGTGCTGGGCTGGCAACTTGACACTGTAAAACTCCACTGCCAATCATGAGTGGACAGGTGATCCGCTGTGGCGACCCCTAACCAGGAAAAGCCAGAAGAAGACTGTTTGTAGGACATAACCTATGGTTTTATATATCACAGCTGTCAGTGTGTTTATGATTGTCCATTATTATTAGGGAGTTGTGTTGCATTCTAAAGATTTTGTTTTTGTGTCAGCCAATGACTTTGTTACCTTGCTCAGCTCATTTGCATATAGTGTTTATATTTCCTAATTGTCATATAACTATATCTTCATTTTACAAATATGTTAATTGGTGGCTATTCACATGATTCATTACTTGCACAGAAACACAAATTCACCCACCAACATAAATGTGAAAAAGCACACATACAAGAAACACAGAACTTGTGATGCTTTCTTAGACAGTTTGCTGACCAATGTACTGTGGTGCAGATCACAGTACTTCTGTCATGTTGTTAGTTTCCCAGTGGTGTAACAGTTGCTTTGCAATGTAAACCCATGTCAGTATTGCATGCTACAGTGTCATGGCATCTTTGTCTTCATATGTCAGAATATCTACATGCTGGTTGTGCATGCGCTTATTATGCATAATGATGGCTTGGTAAACAATTGTTGGGTAATGGCAGGATTTCCACAGATAAGCTGTGTTATACATGCGATAGCATGGCCTGGAGTACCCTGCTCAGATCTTGTAATGGATACAGTGAGCTGTGTTATACATGCTATGGCATGGCCTGGAGTACACTGCTCACATGCAGTAATGGATATAGTGGCCCTGACATAGGCCTCTCTTTATATACACAATAACTATAGGTAATAGGACATATGGAATGTGTTGTATGCATGAATATCCACCCAATTGCCACACCTGATTTTATTATGCTCCTTATACATAATCTTTTTAGGCCATATGATCTGAGAATGTGGTTTTAATAACACCTGCAATGCATGGTAATATACCTTATTTTCTTATATGCAAAGATCATGTTGAAAGCATATCAATTAATGTCTGTTACATTTTTGATGTGCACATCAGTTTGTGTTTAATGACAGCCATGTTTTTCACAGGAATGTGTGGCCTGACAGACATGTGGTTTACATTGTTATAGTTTGTATTCATGACTTACATTACATATGGTGCTGCACTTGACTATAGGCATACTTTATTGTAATGTGTCATACTGAAGGTTTTTTGCCTGTGCATTGAATCCCAGTGAGTATGTTATGTACTCATATAGTTTCAGGTATGCATATTTACCCACTTTCTTTCTTGTCATGTGATTTGCCTAGACAGTGCATGAGACCTGTGGACACTCACCCATCAGATGCCACAAAAAAGCTCATGCCAGACCACTGTCTGAGTTCTCAGATGATGATGATGATGATAATGATGGAGACAATAATGATGACAAGGAAGAAGATAGACTTGCACATGTCATCATCCCTGCTACACCACCATGGAGGAAATGCTGACCGCCAGCACCAGCAGACAGTTTTTGGGACCAGATCCAGTAGTGGTGACTGATGTCCTTCAGACATTGATGAGGGACATGATGGGGAATTTCTCCCAGGATATGGCATGGGCTATGTGGGGCTCATTCAAAGAAATAACCTGAGACATCATTTGCGATGTTCATCCTCATCACGGCAGGCCCTCAGGACTATAAATATCATCCGTGTTATCCACTAGTGTACTGCTGCCATCATGGTTTTTGCCATATAAGTGATTGGATTACATAGGCAGACTTGTGCATTTATATTATTTTGCTGCTATTCTTATGTTATACATGGCCAGCCGTACATAGCAGATGTGTGACACTTTGCATTAAGTTGCGCTGAGTGCATGATACACATTGCCACATTAGACATGCAGTCATCATGCTGATGTTCCTGAGTTTTTGCACTTAATGTATACATTGCTTCATGTGGGCAGGTGTGGTACTCATTACGTGTGTGTGTGTGTGTGTGTGTGTGTGTATGTGTGTGTGTGTGTGTGTGTGTGTGTGTGTGTGTGTGTGTGTGTATGTCTACTCCTATTCATTCAGTGCTGCATATTGCTGTTATGGCCAATGCACTGTGGCCCTGTATTTCACAGTTATGCATTTTGCAGTTAACATGCTGCTACTGCCTTAAGAGTTCCACTGTATGCATGTGTGTGATTGACATAAGCTCACAAACAACATTTGTCCATGCTCCTCAAGTAACACAGTGAGATGGGTATGATTTGTTAGTTGCCATGTCATGTCTGTTCAAGAATAGGACATGCCCTTGCCCCTCTGCTTTGTACGACTCTTGTGCTATCACACTGGCATACTGTCTTTGTGTTTGGCCTGTACTGGCAATGATGGTGCCATGTTGTATCATATAACTGTGTCTGCTATATATGGGCAGTCTTATTTTACAGAATGCATAGACAGCCACTGTACCATTCATGCATTCACCTTGGAACTGCTCATTTATATAGTAACACTGACCTAGGTCTTATTTGGCGTATTTTACATTCCCACACATATTTCTTATTCACATACATGCCCATATTTTGGCAAATGGTGTACATATGCAATGATTTATGTGCATGTCTGTGCACATATTCCGATCAATAGAGAAACCTCATTGTACCTTGGGACTGTGAACAGTCATTGAATTTATGTTACTGTGCTGTACTGTTGTTCACAGGACTGCCCTTTGCTCAGATATACTCATGGTCAGTAACATATATATATATATATATATATATATATATATATATATATATATATATATATATACATACATACATACACATAAATATAGATATATAGATACCAACACAGATGTTTACTCCACATATTGTATATTGACATGGCATTATATATGTTTATGATGTGTATGTGATACCCACTCTTAGCTTGTTTACTAATGGTAATTGCTGTTAGATGATTGCACAATACTATGTGTGTGATTTGTATGTGATACCGATTGTTAGCTTGTTTATCAATGCCTCTTGCTGTTAGATGATCACATAATACTGTGTGTGTGTGTGTGTGTGTGTGTGTGTGTGTGTGTGTGTGTGTGTGTGTGTGTGCGTGCGTGCGTGTGATTTATATATGGCCATGTTTCCTGCCATTGGTAATGCAGTCTGCCCATGTGACATACACTGGCCATTTGTTTCAATGTGGCTTGGGTTGACTTCAGCATTGCCCTGAGTGGTGTACACATGCATTTGCAATGTGTCCCCTTACATGGTGTTGATCTGCATTATCGTCTTCCTACTTAACTTTGATGGCATGTCCTTCTTGTTGTGGGCTCTGTTGTCCACCTTCCTTCCTGCTTTGTAGGTATGGCATATATTTGATTTGTTAGAAGGTCAACTTGTGTCATCCCTATGGCCATTATACAGATGCAGGACATATGCACACAAGTTGTTGGCTATTGCTTGCATTAGATCCTTGTTCTTGTTATACTTGTGTGTTGCATATTATCCAGAATAATTTGACATATTTCATGTGTACAACCTATATATAGCATAAATTGTAGATTTCAGAACATATATTTTTCCATGTCATTGCTGTGTTTATGTGTGCATGTGTATTGACACTGGTTTCCGATAGGTTCCTATTAGGCCAATAAAGGTCATACATATACACCTACACCTATGTGTTGCCTCTGACATGGCATATGCCTGTGACATACACATTCCATTACAAAGGGTTGTGTGTACACCTACTTGTGTAAGTAACATCCAGTTTGTCTCTTTGCTACAGTACTGTTGTTTGGCACTGTGCTTGGTTGTTTGCCTTTCACATGCATCATTTTTTGACAGGATAATTGTAGAATAAGAGGGGTTGCATATTTAGTTAAGTGTAACACCTGCCCCACATTTTATGTAGGTAAGACCAAGCAACCTCTTAGGAAAAGAATATACAAACACATTTGTGGCATTAGAACCAAAAACTGATAAACATGCTTTGTATAAACATTCATTGGTGTGTGAAAACTTTGGGAGACATTACTTGAGTATAGTGAATTGTTTTGGCAGCTCAGACTGGATGCCCTTAGTAAACCAGGCACTAATAAAAATGTTTCTATCTGCCCTGTTTAAAACTGAGAGCAATAAAAACTTCAGGTATGTTTCATTATTATTATTATTGTTCTATATTATTATTGTTCTATAATATCTATAGTACTAGTTACACTTTTTATGTGTATTTATTTAATAATTGATTTATATTTGTTGTTTAGAGGTGTTTTTTCAAAGGCATATTTCAATAGGTGCATGTCTCTTTAATTTATTAGAATTCAGTAGAATTTAAGTGATGGTGACATATACTATTTAAATTCCATTGTGTGTTAGACAAATAATTGATCTGAAAAAAGTTCCCTATGGTGCACGAATGCGTTTAACAATTTTAATCAATAATGTTTTGTATTTGGTGGCTGTTTCTGTATGTCAGCTGGAACTGCATGTGCAAGTGTTCTTTGTGAAATTTTTAAATTTCTGTTGCCTCTTTTTGCTTAGTTATAGTGTTTTCAGAGGCAATCTGGTGTGGTAGTATGGAATAATTTCCAAGTTGCTCTGGCATTAGTTCTTCTATGGATTTATCCATTTCATCCCATATTATGGATGAAATTGTGTCTATGAAGGGTGAACTATTGAATCAGGTAATGGGTAATGGTTCAAATGCAGAGAGGATTGGTGTTGGCAATGGAACTGTTCATTCTGCTGATATTCTTGTTGGTTCTTCATTACTGTGTGGACAGACTACTAGGGGTAATACACAGCATGGCAATTCCTTAGTTGGATCTCAGATGCAAGGTACTGTTTCTTCTAATATTGTTATCTTAGACCCTATGGTTGACACTATTTCATTCCAGTTTACCTTGAATTGTTGATTTAATAAGTACTGTTCTTTCTCACTGAACAGCAATTCTATGAATGGTGATGTGTTTAGCTATTCTTTTTTGGAATCAGCATTAAATGACTTGGAAAAGAAACTTTATAGGTTAAGATCATTGCAACTGGATAATGGTTACATGGCTGAATGTCAAAGGTATAAAATACTTCCTCTCGGTCTTCATACCTCTACATATCTTAATGGCATCTCCATGGGTTCCCTACTTTATGAAGACTGCATTCATCTTTATGACCAACATGGATTTGAAACCATGAAATTATTGATGTGGAGAAATGAACATTACATAGATAAATTAAAAGAGGAAATTAAGACATTGAATAACAAAATCAATGAGAACCTTTTGTTTCATTTTCAGAAACAAAAGTATGATGAAATTTATGAAAGTTGATAAATAGACTGATTAAATTAAATTAAACTAAAAAAAAACTGAGGGGGGGGGGTTGTTAAGCAATATGAAACAAAAATAGTTTATTTAAAAGAAAAAAGGTTTTCTAACAGTAATAACGGTATCCAAGAGGAAATACTATATAGTGCACAAGGCTATAATAAAAATTCAGAGGCCACCTTGGTTAATGGCAACAATGATAACACATATAATGATGGTTTAATCAGGGTTGATGGCCCTTAGAATTTCCCCACTCCACTGGTCAGAAATAATAGCGAGCCAACACTACAAAGTAGGAGGTCAGACAGATCATCACAACATATTATCAGCAACACAAGAAAAGAGACCAAATAAATTACCAGAATTGGAGCAGGGGGAAGGGTTGAGTGAGTGGGAGAGAGAGGTAATAGAACCCAATATCATGCTGGTCACAATGGTATTTTGAACTCCTATAAGCGATATGATACATGCAATTACAGTCAGGTGGCCATTACTTTGGATCACTTTTCATTGTTGGAGAAAGGATTTACCTTCATCTCAGGTTACAAGTTAGACTTGGTTGATACTTTGGTGGAATTGAGAATATTTCCATCTAAATTAAACCTAGCCTTTATGTTTAAGGACAAAAATTATTTGGATACTGACAACCGTACTATTTCAAGAAGAACAATACCTTTATTCTCATTACGCATTTTCTTACTCATGCATCTGAAAGGGCTTGAGAATCAGATCTTTATAAACTTTAGAAACAACTAAGATCAAACTATTCCAGTAATTTGACACAAGGTTAAAAATACTCTTAAAGATGTCGAGGAATGACAGAGCTATTAGAATAATGAAGCTTGATGAGGAGAGAGTCACAGTCATTTCTGACTCGATTATTTATTCAGGTATTGGGCTTCATATGTTGCAAAATACTGATGTTTGTTACACGTGTTCCTAAATATGAGTTGAATATTGTCTACCAGAAAATATATTCACAACTTGATGATCTGGATATGCAGGGGGTCATTACCTCAGATCTGTATAATTTTATTAAGAGCACCCATCTTGTCACTTCCAAATACCAAAAGTACATAAAAGCATAGTGGAGCTACCTTTTAGGCCAAATGTAGTGGGTCAATATTCAAAAATGTATACACTGGTGATATTCATGGACAGGAAGTTAAAATCTGTATTTTCCTACTCCGCACATGTAAAAACAAACATTCAGACCAAGCACTTAAACACCATACTCAATAAAAATAACAAAGTGCTCATACGTTACTTCACAATGAGCTACACACTTAGTCCGTGATAGATCTGTAAAACTTAATTTATTGAAACAAAGAGCTTAGCCATTTCATCCCTTAATCTATGCTCTGGGACATCATCAGAACTGAATGAGAGGAAAAAAAAAGTCACCATTATATATACAGAACACTCCCTAATCTACCAATTAATACAATTACAGATATTAAATTGTAATAAACAATTAAAAATTGTGTGTTGAACTAAAACCTTAAGGAATTCATAATTTCAAAGCTTTGTTTTTCAATGCTGGTAAGAGAGAAACATAATCGTTAAGACGTGGAGCCATGGTAGCATTAAGTCTAAATATCCAGTATAACTCTCTTAAATCCAATTTTAATTCCCACCACCCACCCCTGGGACTGGTGGGTACAACTTCCAAGATACCAAACTTGAAATTAGTGAAACAGTGGCATGAAAATGTGTGTTTATACTTGGTGTTGTTGCTATTGCATCTGGAAATAGCATACAAATGTTCATAAATTCTCAGTTTGAATGGTCTTTCTGTTTTGCCACGTAGTAACATTTACATGATTAACAAACACTTATATATACAAGACCTTTAGTATTACAATTCCCTTTCTTTAGTTTTACTGGCCTAGTTCTACCTCCTGCTTGCACGTGGTCACTGTCTAGAATAAATGCACACTTTTTACATGCTCCACATCGTGTCACCATCTTCCTTTGACAACACGCCTGCTTTGTTGGGGAATGGATCAGTGACTAATAATGGAACAGCAGATGGAGACTTGGCTAAAATAATTTCTCTTCTTTCCGAGCAACTTACGGAACTCAGCAAGAAAGTGGACTTAATCTATAGTTCCAAGAACTCTGTATCCCCCCCAGACGTAAGGAGGAAGGAAGTGACTTTATCTAATCCTAGGTTGAGTTACCAAAATGCTCACACCGAGCATGTTCAAGTCAATCAAGCTGCAGTTCAGAGGATTAGTAGCAGTACACAAAGTGTTTCAGTGGCTGCTAGTAGCAAACCCATGCAACCTTATAACCTGTGCCTGGTATGATGTAGGTTGGCAGGAACAGACAAGTATCATGTAGTTCCTTGGCCTGGAAGCAATTAAGGCCTCTTCTGCAGCAATGATTGCCCCAGGTCTGGAGGGGTGAAACCAGACTCTAAAACTTTTGGTAGAAAAAGAGCAGCAAAAGAAAGACAGAAGAAAGGCAGAAGCACAAGCTTCTCCATCTTTGCTTCAGTGATGGCTCTTCTAGTCAGTTTTGATCAGTGCTGTTTGGTTCCCTTGCATCAAGAATGAATAGTTTCTGGATAATGGGAGGGGGACCTGATGGTTGGCTAGATGTAGCTACTATATTGTTTAATCTTTATTTTAAATAAAACTATATTGGAAAATAATGGAAAAATCACATAGAAGCAAAATGTTATAAGTCACTATTACACAGAAAGCTGCAAATTGTACTTTTAAAACTGTTAGCCACTTTTTTAACCAGCATACGTTTATGTTTGATTATACAGTAGTTATACAGGCACATCAATTTAGTGTATTTGTTAAGAGGCCAAAGTTGTTTAATCATAATATTTCTAAACAAACTAAATTCTAGAACTGATGCACACTTTAAAGTAACTCATTAGCTGAGGTATTGCATAAAAATAACTGAACTGAATCAGAACTGAAAGGGATCTGCAGACCTGGTAGATTTTCTAGATGAAATGTCTCTGAAATTCTTTTGGGAAATGCAGTCACTTCATATTTATAGTTACTGTCAAATCTTGTAGTATAGTTTTTGAACTAAAGATGTAATAGTGGACATGCTAATAGAACAAAAGCTGCATCGTGTAAAATGCTGTTTAATGACTGAGTTCTGATTGTATTTTTTTAGCTATGCAAATTGCTTAAACTGCTGTGATAATTATGATTTTGCCAGGATATTTCAAAAACCATGTCAGATTTCAGTAAACAATTTTTTTATTTAACATTTGTTTACCGGAAAAGTCCGACTTGGAATGAAGCCAATTTTCAGCAGAGTCCTAGGGAGAAATGCTCCAAATGCATGTCTTTGAATTGTGGGAGGAAACCCACATGAACGTAGGGAGGACATGCAGACTCCACACAGAAGGCATGCCAGCCAATAGTCGAACCGGAGAACCTGTTGCTGTGAGGTGACAATATTACTGCTGCATCACTACGCCATCCAAGACCTACAAAATGCCTTCATAGGTAATTATCAAACCTGTTCAGTTTGATAGACTTACAGCTCACTATTTTTCATTGAAGTATTATATCTAGCAGGCTTGAATCTAGAACTATTTATTATTTCAATGGCACCAGCATTGTCTGTGGGATAAGCTCCTCCTTCCAGAGAACTGCTTTCCTTTTTTCCTATCTGTACATGTAATAAGAAGCATACTCTCTCTTGGTCCAGATTGTAGTTAAGATGGCTGCCCAGTTTTTCATCTTCTTTGCATAAAAAAAAAAGAAGGGATTGCAGCTGCCAAAAGACAATTTTGAATCATCTTCCAATTGCAGTGCTTTTTTCCATCAGAATACTAACCTTCCATTTCCAAATTGTTCAGTTATAGGTCACTCCACTAGAGGTCTGCTGTCCCCCTTGAATGTTTCAGTTGCAAGTATCAGTGCCACAGATATTTGGTCGTTAGTATATAGCTTAGGTAAACATTGTATTGATCCATGACTCAAGAATTCACACACAATTAGGGACGTCAGACTCCAGGAGTTATATTATCTTCAAGCTTCATCCACCTTGGCGGTAACTGCTCAGGATTCACCCCAACCAAGAGGCCACCATGGATGAATTTCTATATTGTATACAACTCATATATTCATAGATTATCAGTTGACTGATAAGAGTTCGTTCCTTAATGAGTGAGGACTATCTTGCCTCCATCCCGTCTCCTCCGCTGGACTCATTTATTGGAGTTCAGTATTAGCTGTGAAAGAATATACTCTATACATTACTGTAGGATCCTTTGTCTACATTCATACTTTCTCTTCTGATCTCTAATGATCAGTTTCACAAGTGTAAGTCAACAGTCAACATTAAGAATGTGCTTATTATCATCAGCAGATGCCCCAAATTAGTCACTGTAATACTGCAACATCTTAAAGAGTAAAATGCTTTAACAAGCAATAAACCTACTTGTTGGGAAATATAAGTAGCAGTATGGGGTACATCTCATCCATCCAGAGCTGGTAATAGCCTTTTGGGAAGCCCCTGCAAATGTCAAGTCAGGGGCCCTCTAGGCATTTCCAGTCTAAGTATGACCCTGTCACTGCCAGCCCTCCAAAGTAACCTTTTAATTCATGCCTAAAATGTTAGGAGTAGTATTCAAAGACTGACCTGTAGCTACAATGCTTTTATATTATGCCTGTCTTATGTACCGCACTATCTTTGCCCATTTCACAGGGGGCCCCCAGTGATCACAGGGTTTGCTGGTACCTATAGCTGTCTATGGATCCATCTACCCTCCTAAGACATTAGATGTACTTGTTGTTAGGAACTGGAAGAAGGTAAATATTCATACGGGACTCTGGGATCACAGCTCCAGTCCTAGTACCAGTTAAAACACCTTATCAGTTCTGGCTCAACCAGGACCTTGGCCCAGTTGGATCAGCTAAATCTAAAGGTTTTTTGTTAACATCCTGGCAGTACAATGACTTGGACATAAATATGAAGAGGATCCTCTATGTTTCTTTAATGTAGCATTCACTACCACATTGGCATTGTGTAATTAGTTAACTAAGATTATGGCTATTGTTGTTACTAGCTCGGTTATTAATAATGTATTGCTGTTGTGGGTGATCATTACAAGGGTACTTCTCCTGTGAGCCCTAATTGTTCATTGCTAATATAAGTTATCCTGTCTTACTTATTGTGTGAAGTTTGCAACAAAAACAAAAAAATCGAAAAAAGTAAAGTAAAGAGGACTCTGTTGCCTATTGTGACAGTGAGCTGGCACAACTGCCTCAAAATATGATGGCACAAATGCACCACTGCCACCAGTTTGACACCCAGATATCAGGATGACAAACACTGATGTCAAGATGACTGACACTGATGAGGCTTGAATCCCTGCACTGCCAATAAGGGGTGAAGTAATAGGAAGAAAATACACACAAGTCTATTTCAAGAACTAGTTTATAAAGTAAAACCTGGCTCTAAAATTATAAAAGGAATATGCGAACTAGTTTATAAAGTAAAACCTGGCTCTAAAATTATAAAAGGAATATGCACTACTTTCCTGGATATGGATTTCTAACCTCTGTGAACCAATGTTTTCCTCTCCCAGTTCATGTACTGTACCTTTCACACAAACTATTATTTTCATGCATGCATGTGCTTGTCCACACGCATGTGAATGTGCACATACACACACAATTCCCAGGAAGGCTGGCAGAATCCTACAATTCTTCACAGCCTTCTTTCTGGCACAGCAGTACTGCTACCACCTTTAAATAGCAGAAGATTTCAACTTACCTCATGTTCTTAAATCAAGCCATACATGAGATACACCAATTACTATTTCTTTCACTGGTAGAAGGGTAGTCTAGTGGGAGATGTGTGCCATACAGTTTCATAACCAACAGTGTAAATAATAATTACCCTCTTCTCAGATAAATAACAGTGCATAAGTATAGTGAATAAATAAATGTCAACCATGGAAAAAATAGCACTAATGCAGAATAAAATATATGTGGGTTGGCATGCACAAAGACTTAAAGTAAAAGGCAATAAAATAGGCAGGATGCATACGGAAAAAAAACTAAGCTCTAGATATCTAAGTTCATCGAATCCAGCCAACTACAGAAATACTGACCCTAGATTAATTAATAACTAGTGCTGGTAGAAGGTTCCACAGAAACAAGACAGCATCAGCAACCATTATCTAACATCATCACAGTTATATGTAAATGCCCCCCCCCCAAGCCCTCACAGTCCATGATAATCATCATCATCTCTTTCTGGGGAACAAGTAACTAGACCAGTTCTTTTACTCATCAAAGCGATCATAAGATTTGTGAATACACATCCACGTCTGCTTCTCTTGAAACCTGAATCCATCCTGGTGTCTTAACGATATTCAGTCATTCAGTTCATCAGCTATTATAGCAATTTATTGTCAAATGAAATACAGTTTCTGGTCTTTCAACTTTGTTTGTTACATTTACAAAATGAAACAGTGACTTTAGACATATTCAACATACTTCAAAGACATTCTTCTTTGATATTTTGAAAAGTAAAATGTCACATATTCTTCTAACCATGAAAACAAAACTTTGATGGCAGATGAGCAAGAAAGAAAAAGAAAAAAAAAGAATACTTTATATTTTAAATGTTTCCTTTAGGCTATTATCCCTGACTTCACCATTCTTTGTCTTTCAGTCTGGCATTCCTCCTGGCTAGAGTGATTTTTTTTCTAACCCCACATAAACAAAAGTAATTCTACTTACTACAAACAGTAATACAACTATTTATTTATTTATTTATTTATTTTTGTTGACCAGGAAAGTCCACTGGGCTGAAATGAGTCCATTTTCAGTGGAGGCCTGGGGAGAAAAGCTCCACAAATGAAATACGAGATAATAAAATGCAAGATAATAAAATACAGGATAAAAAAATACAAGAAAATAAAATATAGGATAATAAAATGCAGGAATGGAAGTTTGTTAAAGGCCTGAGCAGAAAAGCTCCAGGTGTTCCACAGACAAAATAGTAGATAGTAGGCAAATTAGTTAAAAACATGGATATACCAAGTATGAAGAAAAATGAAAAACATGCTAAGTCACCTAGGAGAGATTTACAAGTTGTGACAAACTACAAAGAGAATAAATGTGTGTAACAATGTGTTTTAGTACACTAGTAATAGTAATCCAACTAGTAATTGCAGTAATAATTGTATAACACTTCTACTAGCAATGTCATAGGAACAGCCCAGAACAGTAAAGGACTTAGGTTGCATTCACAGGTTCATACATTCAGAAGGACAACATGGCAGCTCAGTGATAGCTGCCAGTCAGTGATGATGTCTTGCATCCAGTAGCTTGGAAAATGGGTTACAAATAGAATCCTCAAGAATAATTCATTCAGTGCCCAGGCAAGGTGTGGTAAATCACTGCTGAGCTTATCAGAGCCTTCCCTCTCTTGGCACGCTATTGATCCTGGATCCCAAAAATACATTGACATCACCCCCACCCCCGGACAAGGAAACCACCATGAAAAACCTTTCAAAAGCAAACTTCACGTTACTTAAGACCGAGGTGGAAAGTTTCAAAGTCCCCATGCTAAAGGATAACATTGTCCAAGCTGCAAAATCCTTTACTAATGCATTCTATGGGCACCTACAAGAATGCATGGATTGTGCTATCTCAAGCAAAAACATGACTCACTCCTCCAAGAAAAGGAAAGCAATCTGGTGGACTCCTGCCATAAACAAGCTATACAATAAAAGGAGGAAACTAGTACAGAAAAGAGTAAAATCCCAAGAAGGGAAGACATCCCTGATCAGTATCAGCAAGAAACTATGATCCCTCATAAAATCATCCAAGGCGAGTTTCGAAAGAAAAATTGCCAAGGACTCCAAAGATAACCACAAGGCATTCTTTAGCTATGTCAAAAATCTAAGTGGCAATGCTCAGATCTGCTCGGAGTTAGTGCAGACTGGTACAAAATACACTGAACCGACCGATATTGCCAACATCTTGGCATACAGGTTCAGTGCAAACTTCACCCCCCTCTCACCTGCAAAAGAGCCCATAACCATACCAGAAGAATGTAGAGATCCTGAAATCACAGACAGGTTAAAACAGCCCTCTCCAAAGTAAAAAACACAGCATCAATGGGACTGGACAGTGTCCCAGGCTGCATCCTATACAAGCTCAAAGATGAACTAACTTCTCACCTAAACACACTGTTCAAACTCAGCATCTCCACTGGTTACGTACCCATAGAGTGGTGCACAGCAACGGTTATTCAGCTCCACAAAGGTGGAGCCACAACAGACCCTGGAAACTATCACCCTATAAGCCTGACTAGCTTGGTTTGCAAGGCTATGGAGTGGATCATCATGGAACTCATTAACAGAGACATTGGGAACCTCTAAACACTGGATCTTACCCAGTTCGGCTTTGTTAAGGGCAGATCATGCCTCCTAAACCTGTTGGACTACTTTGAGACAGTTACCAAGGCTATAGACAAGAGAAAGATGGTACACACAGCCTACCTAGACCTCGCAAAGGCCTTTGACACCATTTCCCATTCTGGTATTATAGACAAGCTCACCAGTCTGAACATAAACTCCTACATCATAAGATGGGTTGCCAACTGGCTCACGGACAAAACCCAAATTGTAAGAGTTGCAGGAGCTAGGTCTGACTATAAACCGGTTACAAGTGGCATTCCCCAGGGCTCAGTCCTAGGACCCCTCCTGTTCAGCATATACTTCTCAGAAGTACAGGCAAGCACAGGAGGACTATGGCTGACCAAGTTCGCAGATGACTGCAAACTATGGGCTATAATTGACTCTCACAGACATCCTCTAAAAGGGTCTCACTGAGACGGACACCTGGTGTCAAAATCATGGCCTCAAGCTAAATGCCAAAAAGTGCATAGTCATCCTCTTTGGAAAAAACAAAGTACCCACAAACTACCACATAGGTGGTAGTCCTCTAAATACAGGAGATGTAATAAGGGATCTGGGGACCCAAGTAGATTGTAAACTCTCCTTTGATAATCACATTGCCAAAGTGGTTAGAAAATCCTTCTACGTGGCACACCTTATCACAAAAGGGTTCGCATCCAGATCAAAAGAGGTCATTGTGCCCCTCTACTCATCGCTCATCAGACCCATCATAGAGTACAATGCCCCATTTGGGATGTATCTTACAAGACACCTGCAAAAGCTGGAAAGACCACAGAAGTACCTCACCAAGAGGATCACTGGCCTCAAACAGATGCCTTATGCAGCTCGACTGAAGAAACTCCAGCTGTACTCGGTTGCATACCACCTACTCAGAGGTGATCTCTGCCTGACATACAAGGCCATGTCCAACCCAGAACTGATGGACAGGCTGCACCTAAAGAAAAGCTTATCCCTTCAAGCCACATGCTCTAGGGATCTAAACCTCACCACAACAATAAATAGGAAGTGCTGGAGGGATAGATTCCTGTCACAGGGACTTCCCATGCTTTGGAACAAGATTCCAATCTACATTAGGCAGAGCTCCTCACTAACACTTCAAGAGAAACCTTGATGAGTGGATGGGAAATAGAAAGTTTACCCCGGGGATCACTTCAGTGACTCTGCTGGACAGAGGCACAGGGAACTAATCTAAGGGGGCGGCGAAAGCCAACACATTCTGGCTAGGCTTATAAATGCCTTTGGGCAGATAACCTAGTACCTACCTATGAACCTATGAACATCAAGCTGCAAGTATGGGATGCTGAGAAACTAAACATAACACTGAATAGGTTTATTCATTAATTTATCGTTCATTTTCCAATTATCTGATGAATTCATTTTAGATCTGTTTAGGAAGTAGTGCTAATGCCATCATCCAATGGGTACAATACAAGAAACTATTCCTAGATCAGCTTATTGCAGGAAATGCATAGACACCAACATAAAGCACATGCAACCTATGGACATCCTGAAGGATCACCAGTTCATTTATGGCAATGGAATGTAAAATTAAACAGGATCATCCAGCAAATATCCCAATGGACAGAAAGAGGATACATGGACTCCAAAGAGAAGCCATACACAGCCAAAATCTGAACCAGAAAAAACAAGCAGCGTGAGGCAACAATGCTAATGATTGCAACACTGTACTGCCCATCAATAAGTTTGGTTCAGTATTAAAAAATCAAATCTATCAGTGGCAGCATGAGGCAACCATAGCAATTTGTAGTGGTATATTTTTTTTTTTGTAGTATGTACTTAAGAATCAGATAGTACTCCGGAAATATCAACATGCAGCACAGAGCTGTTGTATGCATACAAATACATACATATATTTCAAGTACGGGCATTAATGCCCTTCTAGCTTGCCATTATACCAAAACACTTGTTCCCATAATAAGTATCCAGGCTGCTCTTAAAAATATCTAAACTAGTACTTGCTTTAATGTAAGTTGGTAGCCTGCTCCATGCATCAGCTACTCTGTCAGGGAACCAGTTAGTACACTTCTCATTCCTATAGAATCTTCAACATAGGTTTTCTGATGATTCTCTAGTACTTTTTGTTAACCCCAAACATTCCCAGAGGTATTTGTCACTAAAGGGTCTATATTATAACATCGAAATCTACAAAGATCGAATGTTATAATATCAAACCCTAAACACCGAAATTCGAAAACAGAACAGTCAGAATAGCAAATTTTTTCCCAGGGAAAAAAATTGCTATTCCGAGAAACATACATACAACACAAATACACACAAAAAACAGCAATACATACACATACACTTAAAATCCTACACCTAAACCTAAACTAAACTTTACATACACTACTAGCTATCCACTTACCTTAACCCAACCCTAACCCTAAGTTCCGTCACTATCGCATACTCACCTCACCTGCGCCCTAACCCTAACTCACCTAAACTGCCCCCTAACCTACATACAACTGCATACTTACCTGACCCGCGCCCTAACCCTAACTCACCTAACCCACCCCTAACCCTAACCTACACACAATCGCACATTTACCTGACCCACGCCCTAACCCTAACGTCCACACAACCTCACACTTACCTGACCCGCTCCCTAACCCTAACTCACCTAACCCGCCCCCTAACCCTAACCTACACACAATCGCACACTTACCTGAACCCGACCCTTAACATTCCAACATATCGAACGCTGAAAACAGCGAAGCCACAGCAATGGCCCACCGAATTCTTTCCCTGGGAAAGAATTTGGTGTCCTGCACCTTCGCTGTTTTCAGTGTTCGACATTACAGGGTCGATATTATAACATTTGCTCTTTGTAGATTTCGATGTTATAATATAGACCCATCACTAAATGTGTTATATACCTGAATAAGATCTCCTCTTAGATATCTGTAAGAGACACTGTAAATGTTCAGATATTTTAGTCTTTCAATAACTTACATTTTCACATCCATGGATACCCTTGGTATATTTCCATTATACTCTATCCAGTTTACTCATGCTTGTTTTCTTATACCGTTTCCATATTGTTTTCCCATACTCAAGTTTAGGTCTAATGTAACTAACAAACAATGACTTCATTATTTTTGATTTCTTAAGACTTTATAAATTGTTTTATACAACCTATAGTTCTATAACTATCATTAACCAATTGGTTGCTATGCTTAGAAAAACTCATAGCTGAATCTACCCATATACCCAAGTCCTTAAATGAGTCAACAGTTTCAGTCACTGTGTGCTGTATTAAATATTCACCGTTCAGTTTATGCCTACCAAATCTCATATGCTTAGTTTTTGATGTATTTATCAGCATGTTATTCTCCTGTGCCCAAATGGTCAGTTTAGTCAAGTTATTTTGCAGACATGCCTGTTGAGACTCTGTTGCAGACTTTAAAATTTCACTGACCTGCAAACTGGTGAAGAACATTTCTGAACTGAGCATGATCATTTCACCATGGGCTGAGTTGAAAATACAGCATCAGGCTCAGTGCAGGATTTTGTCAGTCTGACCCATTATGTAGCTCCTATGCCATGCAAGAGTAGTCTTACAGGTATCTTACAGACCAGCCTATGTTCTGCTAGAATTTAACACCATTGTAAATTATGTCAGCAACCTCATAAATTTAGTATTTAGACCATGCGTACTGACTTTATACCTAATATAGCAGGCTACACGTTATGAAATGGATGGTTTGAGAACAAAGATTGTTCATATATCCTATAATTAACTGTAATACTTTGCTACTGTTTCTCCTAAAGACACAGATCTATTTCAGAAGAAATAGGAAGTTAATTTTAGAGAAGGTTGCTATGACTTTACATTATGTATTCTTTTGGCATAGCGTAGCAGGATATTTATTGTTAATGTTAGCTCTGTTGTTGTCACTTGTGATATTTTGCCATTTAAAAATGATAATACTTGAAAATATCCAGAAGTATTAAGCATTATGTGGGAAAGAACATGTAATAAATAGTGAAATGTCAGCCTTATATACCAAGTTTTTGTACTGTAAGATGGGATTTTAAATATTCCAAGTACTAAATTGCTGGTGATTTAAAAACATTAAGTGACATTAAGTGAACACTACACAGTAAGAATTTAGCTAAAACTGCCCTTGATAATGACCTTTGCAGATAAGCACTACGAGTTTCAATGCAAGAGCACACCTAATAATGGTTGTAAAACAGAAATATGTTAATTGCACGACAGGTCATTAGAGCATCTGTTAAATGATAAATAACTGCATTGAGTAGCCATATTAAAATAAATCAGAAAACATAAGCAAAACTGTTGGTTTGTATGTGTAGAAACAGAAATGTAAATCAAAAATTCAGAAATAGACACATCAAGAAAATCACTAAAGCATGAGGCATAAAAAAGCCATAAATGTCACCACATCTAACTGTAAGGATTCTATTCAGTGCAGAGTTATAAAAAAAGCAGGGAACACGAGGCTGTTGTTCTGGGCACCAAGCTGCTTGGGATGTTGTCTGCAAGAAAAGCTATATTTTTTATTTTCACTTTATCTTTTTTTCTATCTTCTACCTCTTTGAGCATTTTTGAGGATGGAAATTGGTTCTTTTATGAATTACTGAATAGCACAATTCCAAGTATTAGAAATGCTAAAAAATAATGCTCAAAACACAGAAAGGTGTAAAATTAAGTTTAAATATTTTTTTGCAAGGTGGCAAGGCCCCTGCCTCCCATTATGGAGGGCAAGTCCCCCACACTCTCCAAACCTAAATATACCAAATTGACAGTTGTACCAACTCAAAGGTGGGAGAATAAATGCCAACATACCCTTAGAAATTGTACAGGCAATGATTTCCAGTGGAAAACAGCAATTGACATTATGTTTCTGGATGCCATTGCCTTTATTAACTGATGCTCAAGGAATTCCATCTCGACCACCTGTTGAGGAGCCATGGAAATCCTCACACTTACACTAGCACTTAATGTAGAGAAACTTTGCACATGCACACACACACACACACACACACACACACACACACACACACACACACACACACACACACACACACACACACCCATACTTCTTACCTGCCCCTTAGTTTACTCAACACCTCTGCTGTAGCCACATATTGTTTCCCTTCTTCACATAAATCACAGGTGATTATTGCCAGTCAATAATACCAGATGCTAGAGTTTTATTGTTCATAGTGTTTAGAATATGTATTGTGATGCTCAACCTGTCACTCTATTAAACTTTTTGAGTTAGTCAGACTAATGTTTAAAATTACTCCCTGGTGTTGTTTAATGTTCCTCATGGCTTTGTCCCAGAAGTCTTCAGCGTGAGCTTATAGAGATACGTCATCCCCCTGCACAGACTCAACTCCATCCGTCCCTGATTTTGCAGAATGATCTTGAGTTTGCTTCTTACACTTGCTCTGTGCCTCATAACTCATAGACTGTTACAGTCAATAATGTGAGACATTACAGTTTCATACTTCCTGTTATTCAGAAATGACATCAGAGTGCAAGAGCAATTCCTATACAAAGTATTTTTTGGGCATAGACTAAAGCTCTGGTTAGTTGCAAACCAGTGCAAAAGGTACAAGGTTCAAAGCTTTGTTCCCAATTATATTTTGTATTGACTTAAGATAGTTAGCAGGACTTCTCTGGAGTTTATTAATGTTGTTGCAGAGGACTAGTGTGGCTTTCTGTGCAGGACTTCTCTGGAGTTTATTAATGTTGTTGCAGAGGACTAGTGTGGCTTTCTGTGCTGAGGATGCAGGGTCTGAAACCTTTTAAAACTCTTGTTTTTTTAACTTTATTACGTGACTCAACAGTAACATTTCAAGACTATCTCTGGTGTCTAGTTCTCCCCCTTCCCATACATCTTTCATGCTACAAATGTGTTGTTATATTAACTTTTTAAGTTGCTGTGCAGTAATATCTTAAATGTTTTCCTGGTGTATCACATTCTCCAATAGTTATACATCTTTCTTTCTGCAGTAATATCTTAAAATGTTTTCCTGGTGTATTGCATTCTCCAATAGTTATATATCTTTCTTTCTGCAAAACTTGTTACTCTGTTAACTTTTTAAGTTACTGCAGGATAATATCTTAAGAGAATGTCTGGAGTTTAGTGCCCCCCCTCCACTCCACAATAGGTCTTTTGAGCTGCAAAACTGTTCTGTTACCTTTTTATGTTATTGTAAGGTAAATATCTTAAGGGTATTTCTTGTAGCTGTCCCCCAAAGCCATACATCTTTCATGTTACAGAACTGTTGTTCTATTAAGTTTTTTAGCTACTGTAGGGTAATATTTTAAGAGCATCCCTAGTGACTACTATTTCCCAACCTATATGTCTTTTGTGCTGCAAAACTGATATTCTATTAACCTTTTAAGTTACTGTATGATAAGAGTTTTTGGGGTTTAGTGTTCTCTTACACCCATATGCCTGCTGAGCTGCAAAACTATTATTATATTAACTTTCCCTGGTGTCTAGTGTTCCTTCCAATACTGCAGGATTTACTCATGAGTTTAGAGAAATTTAGAGGTGCGACAGCCCTTCCACACACACATATGCACACAAACACACACACACACACACACACACACACACACACACACACACACACACACACACACACACACACACACACACACACACACACACACACACACACACACACACACACACACACTAAGCCCCCCTTACCCAATAGCACTCATGGACAGACTCACCCATTCACTGTAACACACTCACCAGAGACCAATTATCCCCCCTGCATGCAATCACACATGAAGCCACACACACACACACACACACACACACACACACACACACACACAAATGCACATAACACCATCACCATATCTGTCCATGAAACTCCCTAGCATTTGCATCTAATGCAGTCTCACCCAATGAAAGTAAAAAAATGAATGTGAACTTTTGGTTGGATTACTTAACTCGTCTAGCCAAGCTAACTTACAAAACCCATTATTTAACCAAGTAGACCCACTGGAACACAATCCATTTTCGAAGGGAACCCAAGACAAATGTCTGGTTAACTGACTTGCCCAGAGTCATACAGCAGACAAATTAGGATTGAGGGAATCAAACACTGTACCACAGGAAGCAACTTAATGAAACAACAACTCTACTTTAGCAATGATGTGCCAAAATGCAACATCCATGGTAGATGAACCCACAATCTTCATCACTTTCATTGTTTAAGGCTCTTCATTTACAGGCTGATTTATAGTAAAGATAAAACTTTACTTATCTTTCATTATATTTTCCATCTCTACTCTTTTAACAGTAGTAAGAACCATATGAACATCACTGACAAGTTAATATTTAATATTCTAATGGCTAGTTAGCTTCTAAAAAATATAAGAACTATATAATCATTTCTTTGTTATTGTTCACAATCCCCCATATCAGTTATGTTTCCAATTACCGAGCCACTTCAGTGGCATAGAAACTCCAGATTTTGAAATGCCTTTTTGCAGCCATTTCCAGGAAGGACACATGACTAATTAGCATGGGACTCCCAGAGGGAATGCCTCATTATCATATTATCATATAGTTCAGATGAAGAAATGGTTCACTGCCATGATCCTACAGACTGTGAAGGATCACTGTGGTGGGCCTGCTTCTGAACCCGAAAGGTCTATTGCCAACATGATTATGTTATCTCAATACAGGACAGAATATCTAGATATGATAAAAATATATTTCTGTTTAAAGCATTCCATTTAAGGCTACCCTTATGGATTTTTTATCAAAGATCAGATTCAACACAGACTAGTTTTCTATGTGTCCAGGTGTGTGTGACATGTAGTAGTTATCAAGGAAGGAAAAGTAAAAAGGGGGACTGCAGTAAAGAATGAATAGTTTTGCAGAGCCTGACTTACACATAGGCAAACTAGACAACCGCCTAGGGTGCCATTCTTGTAGGGGCCCCTTTTTTAGAGCAATATTTCATTACTCTAAAATAATAAAGAAATAAAGAAAGATCTCCATCAGTAAAAAAGTGCACCTGTAGCAAAACAAGCACATTAGAGGGGGTGGTGCTCCAACTGACTTGACATTATGTTCATCTTAAACGTTGTAAGGTGATGGGAGTATGGACCTTGCAATGTTCAAATGTAGATGCAAAGCTGCCTGAAGGAGTTTTTTGTTTTTTTATTCAATTGCACAATGAGGGACAGAGCAGAAGTATAAACATTCTACAGAATTCTAGACAGAGAGGATGGAATGTTCTGGTGTTGGTGACACAAGTTGTTGTTTGTCTTTTCGGCTTTTCCCGGTTAGGGTTCGCCACAGTGGAACTCCGGTCTGCTAATGATTGGCAGTCGATTTTTATGGTGCCGAGTTGCTAGCCCGATGCCCAACCTTCAGCGAAGGCATACCCATTGATGCATATCTTTCGGAGGCCATTCGACCGCGGGGAGGACATGGAGACTCCACACAGAAGGCACTCCAGCTGAGAATCGAATAGGAGAACCTCTTGCTGTGAGGCAACAATGCTACCGCTGTACCACCGACAAGTGTTGCTACTAATTTTACAATAATGCTAACATCAATCAGACAAATATTTTGGACTGTATTTCAGACTTGATATTTTGTGTGGACAGTTGAGATAAGAATAATGGTGTGGCGAGTTAAGTGTCAATGCTGTTTTACAAAAGATGCTGGTAGTGATAAACCAGATAGTTTTGGCAATATTTTGGCAATATTAATCTGGCTTAGTGATTTGTGTGGAGCAACTTGGATTGGAATACTTTGATGTGTGGCAAATTGTTTTGTGGACTGGGGCGGCACCTGTCAACCTCTATGCAAGAAATCTACACAAAGCCTAAAATGATGGGGTGAGGCAAAGGGGTCTATATTAAATCAGCGAACGCTGATTTATCGATCCCATGTAAGTGAAAGCTTACAATCCCGAACACTTAGAACAGTAATTTGTTTCCCAGGGGAAAAAAATCGCTGTTCCAAAAAAAAAAAAACCTTTAAAACATTACATAAAGTGGGGGGCTTCACCCCTACACACTCCGACATGGGGGGCTGTGCCCCCCACATCCCCCTACTTAAATATACCAACTCTGAGATCACACTACAGTGTCGAAAATGGCAAAATAATGAAGGTGGCCAAGCAATTTCTTTCCCAGGGAAAGAATTTGCTTATATGCCATTTCGGTATTTTGCCATTTTGTGCTTTCAAGTTCAATCAAGACGCAGTTGAAAGAATGCGTCTTTGATCATATAATAGGGAACCAGGCGAAGGTCCAAAAATAGGGACAGATTTATAAATGTTGCTCTTATAAACTTTGAAAGTTGCTAGAACAACAGGATTTGTGTCAGCATTCATTTTCTGAAGGATATGAAGTCTGAAACTCAAATGTGTGTCATTACCTAGTTACTTCAATTCTCAGTGATTTGCCAGAAAAATCACTAATTTTATGAGGAACAGAGCAGAAATATGAGCCAAAAATCTGAATATTCTGTGAAAATATGTACAGTTGAGAGGTATGCGTGAAGGTGAAATAATAATACATAGCCATCACATGTCCTGGCTATAACTAGTGGGTGGGGGTTGGGTTTGTTTGGATTAATGTAACTGATCCTCTTGTCATTTGATCAGTTTAAATAGTCACTATCTAACTTAGCAGAACTAGTGAGCATTTGTGAGCTGTAAGATGGACTACATAACTGGATACCTGATAGAGTAGGTATAATTGTTGTGGCTGTCTTCTCCGGAGGAAAATAACTACCTACCTGTTACTATTTGCTTATTATTTTAGTCTTGCATTTGCAGGATTTATATGGTTATGTGAAGCAACATACCATATTTTAGTGTGTGGTAGCTTTGTTTGGAACAGAGGTGAAACACATAACACTGTCATTCTCTTTTAGCACAATCAGATGTACGAACTGTACATAGAAGTACTTATAACTGCTTCATGGGAGTTGTCTGGATAAAAGTAACAGACCCTGTTGTCACTTGTACAGTTTAACAGCCATCTCTCAAAAAATAAGAGATAAACTCATCACAGGGTACCCAGACCTCCAGAACTTCTGTGAGCTGGTGGCCACACCAAGGTTGTCAAAGTGGATTTTGACACGGGCTTAATAATCGCCACTGCCACAAACTCCTCCAGGTCTAGTGATAATGGAGAAGACACTGGAAGATGCATAAGTTGTGGTCAAGAATCCAGATACCTGTATAGCTTATGACACTAATAGGTTCATAGTTTCATAGGTAGGTACTAGGCTATTGGCCTTAGGGCCTATACAAGCCTAGCCAAAAAGTACCCTGGCTTTCGCCACCCAAGAAAATTATTTTCCTGTGCCTCTGTCGAGCAGAGCCTCAGAGGTGATCCCTGGGGTGAATTTCCTATTTCCCATCCAATCAGCAAGATTTTTTTGAAGCGTGCTAATGAGGAGCTTTGTTTGATATAGATAAGTAGTTTGTTCCAGACTATGGGAAGTCTCTGGGACAGGAATCTACCCCTCCAGCATGTTCTGTTTATTGTGGTGACAAGATTTAGGTCCCTAGAGTGTGTAGCTTGGAGGGACTGGGACTTCTTTAAGTGGAGCATGTCCAACAGCTCTGGGCTTGACATAGCTTTGTATGTTAGGCAGAGATCGCCTCTGAGTAGGCGATATGCGACGGAGTAAAGTTGGAGTTATTTGAGACCGTCTATGTAGCGCATCTGTTTGAGGCCAGTAATCCTCTTTATGAGGTATTTTTGAAGCCTTTCCAGTTGTTGTAGATGTCTTGTGAGGTACATACCAAAAGGGGAATTGTACTCTATAATGGGTCTAATGAGTGACGAGTAGAGGGGAACAATGACCACTTTTTTCCTGGATGAGAAACCTTTTGTGATGAGGTGTGTCACGTAGAAGGATTTCCTGACTACTGTGGTGATGTGATTATCAAAGGAGAGTCTACTGTCCACCTGTGTCCCAAGGTCTCTTATCACACTTTCGGTGTTAAGCAGACTACCACCTATGTGGTAGCTCATTGGTACAGAGTTTTTACCAAAGGGGATGACAGTGCACTTTTTGGCATTGAGCATGAGGCCATGGCTTTGACACCAGGCATCTGTCTCAGTGAGGTCCTTTTGTAGGATGTCCACATTGTTAGGAGTTTTAATTATGGCTCCTAGTTTGCAGTTACCTGCGAACTTCATTAGCCAAAGACCTTCTGTGTTAGTCTGTAGTTCAGAAAAGTAGATACCAAACAGGAGAGGACCCAGGACTGAACCCTGTGGTATTCCACTTGTCACTGGTCTGAAGTCGGATTTGGAGTCTGCTACTTTCACAGTGTGGGTTCTGTCAGTGAGCCAATTGTCAACCCATCTTGTGACATAGAGATTTGTACCTAGTTTAGTGAGTTTATCTATAATTCCAGAGTGGGGTATGGTGTCAAAAGCCTTGGTGAGATCTAGATAGGCTGTGTGAACCACCTTACCCTCGTCTATGGCTTTGGTGACTGCTTCAAAGAAGCCTATCAGGTTTAGGAGACATGATCTGCCTTTTACAAATCTGAACTGGGTGGGGTCCAGAATTTGGAGATTACCAATGTCTTTGTTTATAAGTTCCATGATGATATGTTCCATGGCCTTGCAGACCAGGCTCATTAGGCTAATGGGGCATGGTGGCTCTCCCTTTGTGGAGTGGGATAACCATCACTGTGTGCCATTCAGTGGGCACAAAGCCTGAGGTGAGGCTATGATTGAACATGGTGCTTAGGTATGGTGCCAGTTCATTCTGTAGTTTGTGTAGAATGCAGCCTGGGATGTTGTCAGGTCCCATGGATGCTGTGTTCTTGGCTTTGGAGAGTGTGATTTTTACCTGTGCAGCTGTGATTACAGGAACTTTGCATTCTTTTGGTATACAGATGGGCCCTTTAGGGAGTGAGAGAGGGGTAAAGTTAGCACTGAACCTATCTGCCAGGAAGTTGGCAATATCAGTTGGTTCTGTATATTTAGTGCTATTGTGCTGTAACTCATAGCAGATCTGAGTGTTGCCATTGAGATTCTTGGCATAGCTATAGAATGCTTTATGGTTATCTTTAGAATCAGTGGTGATTTTGTTTTCGTAACTAGCTTTGGAGGATTTTATGAGGGATCTCAGCTTCTTACTGAGGCTGATCAGTGAGTTCCTCCAATCATGGGATTTTACTCTTTTTTGCAACAGTTTCTTTCTCTGTTGTAGAGTTTGTTTATGGCAGGGGACCACCAGATTGGCTTCCTTTTTTAGGAGGATAGCATCTTGGTTCTGTTAGGGATAGCACGATCCATGCACTTGTGTAAGTGCTTATAAAGTGCATTTGTGTATGATTCAGCAGTCGTACCTCTATTGTCCGTCTGCATAGTCAGTATTAGACATTCGTGCAATAAGTCAGTATTAGACATTCGTGAACCCCCCCATACCCTCTTAAAAGTTAATAGAATAAGTTTTGCATCAACACAAATTTGTTGAAGAAGTAAGAAACTTTAATGCAGTGTCTTTACTGACTGATTGTAATCCTTAGCAATTTACCAGAAAAAAAATGAAAAGGGGCATAGCAAGAATATATTAGGCAGAATCAGGGACATTACAAGTAAATAAAAGAACAGGTTTTACATCAAGGTGCATTTTCTGAATGATAAGAAGTATGAAACTTAAAGGTCTGACATTATTGACCGGCTATAACTCCAGCGATTTACCAAACACAATAATGGGAGCAAGGCAGACATATGATGCAAAAATCAGGGACATTCTATAAAATTGATCAGTTGTAAACTGTCGATTAAGTTTTATGCTAAATTTAAAAGGCACTAAGGCCTTGTTAGGGCTGGGAAAAACTTGTAAGTATGCTTAAAAGGTGTATATGCTGGATAGTGCCAGGTAGTGATTTTTTTTTTTGCTTGTTAAAATGCTGTCAGTGATAGTTTTGAATCAAAGCAGTGCACAGGTGTCAAACTATTATTGCCTTAGTAGTACACAGGATGTCTCTGCACTTGTATAGGGCGGAGGGTCGGAGACAATGTCATTGTTTTATTAACATTCTTCCCAAACCTCAGAGGTTACTATATCTTGTGTTGGACTGTGGGCAGTGTGGTCATTATTTCTTTAACTTTTCTCACAAACTTTGGAGGGGTGCACCAAGGGTCACTGTAGCTTCTATATAAGTACTGCACTGTACTGGTTGTAGAAGTAAAAAGTTGGAAATATTACTGCAATCATTTTTTTCATTTTCTTCACAATCAAACATTTGATGCATATACAGGTGGCTATATTTTGGGGAAGAGTAAATGCACATGCTGTTTTTATATGTCTGACAGCAAATTCATTATGATCTACTTATTTTTTTTTTTCAGTTTTGTCCCAGTCTGTCACCAGAAAGGTACACAGAAAGCAGTTATCTTTTGGGGGTAGGGATGAGGAGGCATGCTGAATGAAATATGACTCTGGGCATTTATGCCTTAATTTTAACCCTGATTAATCACCAGAGGGGGGTGGTACACAGAAAGAGAGCACCTATTTTGAGGTGGGGTGTAAGGGGGCAAGTACTATTCCCAGATATGATAGATGTATCCTCACAGACATTTCTCTTCTCAGTTAATTGTGAAGTGGTGTTTGGTTACCTTTGAGCATTAAAATTTGGATGCAACTTATTTTTTCCTTGAAATAAAAAGTAGGAATAAATTTATTTTCTGTATGCATGCTTTTTGTTCAGGCCATCATTGGATCAAAAGGTTGGGAAAACATGTTTAAAAATGCACCTCAGCATCTATAACCTTATGGCATCTGGGTGTCTAGCAACCAGTAGCTTAATTTGGGTATTACAGAGTAGTTTTTGTCAGTTAGGGTTTAAAGGATGCAGTAAAAAGAAAGTTTGAAGAATAAGACAGAATTTCTTTCCTTAATCATGTTCAGGCAGTTACTAGATGAAAAGGTTGTTTAAAAAATCTAAACTGCATCTCAAAACTTAAAGAAATTGAATGGCTTCTGACCCCCTGGCTTAATACAGTAATTTGTTCTGAAATTATAGTGTAGTCTGGCTTAGTTATCATGTGCTGACAGGATGCAGGAAAAAAGTTGAAAAGTAAGACTAAATTTCTTTATTTGATCATGTTTTTTGTTCAGCCAATCAATGGATAATAAATAAATAAATAAATAAAATACACCTCAGTGCATTTAGAACCACCATGGCTTCTGGGCCACCCAGCTTAAAGCATTTATTTCCTCCACAGTTATCAGGGCATACTTTTGCTTAGATAGAGCATGTTGAATGAATAACTGCAGAAAAAATGAAGAGCAAGACAAACTGAGTAAAAGGTAGAAAAAAATAATCTGAATAGTGTCAGTAGGACAAGATGAGTTGGGTAGCAGGGGGGCATCATAGCCCCTTTCCCCCTAGGGTGCCAGTTTATCTAAGGCCGGCCTTGCGGTTAGGGTAAGCTGGTTGTAGAAGAGAGGAAGAATAAGTACAAGAAGAGAAAGAAATCCAGTTAAACTTTGGCAGATATGCAATGAACACTAAAATAAGTAACGATCTTCAGGACTGAGTATAAATGTGGGTGTTAGGGGATTGTGTTGTTAAACTGCATGATCAAGTTTAAAAAAAAGAATAGATTAAGGATTCATGTCAACATCCATAACAATTGTAGAACTCTTGAGTTATTGATGAGAGGAGAAACTCTGTAGTTTGACAGAAGGAAAGGAATAAGTGTTGGCAGGGGGGGGGGGGTTGACAACTGATTAACCCAGGGATAGACTTTAAAGTTAAGGAGATGAATGTGGATATATTGTTTATATATATATATATATATATATATATATATATATATATATATATATATATATATATATATATATAGAGAGAGAGAGAGAGAGTGACAGGAAGAAATAAATAATTTTTGTATGTATGTAGAGCATAAGAAGACGTATTCTAAATTTAACAGTAATTCATTTTCCTATGCAGCCACAGAGATATGCAACATACTGTTAGGGGCAACTGTAGACAGCAAACAGGTTTCAGTGCAAAAATCACAACATACCTATGAAAGACATACAATATGTGGAAAATCTGTTCACAAGAGTCATCCATATCAAGCATTACGTAGAGTATTGCTATCTACATAAAGTGGTTTCCAGAGGAAACCTCACACCCACTATCAACCTCTAAAAAAATTAACAAAGACAAGTATTATCAATGCCAAAAAGGGGTACTATAAACAGCATCAAACAAACACATTTAACACCCTAAGAAATGTTAGCAAGGAATTAAAGAAATAGGGACTACGACTATATTCCCCAAGTAAAAACCGATAAATAATTCAACCCCTATTCTCAATGATCTTAAAAACAATACTTATCCTCCACCACCCACAAACAAACTATTCTCTATCTTGACAATCATGTACCTATGACACCACTGCACATTTACCTCAATATCCTTTCTTCTACTTCAAACTTATAATATCATCCACTATCCAGAAATTGCTTGAAAACATAGACTACCATTGCAACCCTCACTTTCATATCCTTTGTCTTAGACAGTTGCAAGCAGGTGGTACCATCCATAACAGCCCTTTGAAGCATATCGTCAGTTTAATACAAACATTCTGCCACCAAACTTTAAACTTAGCATGATACTGCCTTATCCAAAAACATCATGTTCTTAAACAACATATGACTGTCGCCCAATTGCAAGCACCATGCTCACTAGCATTGGGATGATACTGGTTCGCACATACAAGTAATGCAATTACTGTGCATGCAAGTTAACTGTAGCAATATAACATGCCACTCGTAAGCAGTACTAGTAGCTGTACTGAGCGGTATCTCATTCTATTATAAAAGACTTTGCCATAAGGAACTGAGCAGTTATGAGTAGCATGCTACCCAATCACCCATGAGAACTTGTAGCATTTTTGTAGGAAAGGTTGTATGATTACATGAGAGAAGATGTAATCCTCACTATATCCCAGTAGTGGTGTGCACAGGTAAAATTAAATATATTCAACATGCATTATGTTTCCACAAACAGCATGTGTACAGAATATTATATATATATATATATATATAAAATTACAGTAGGCAGGTCCTTTGCTGCAAAAAGGCTGTGTTGTTTATTTGCATAGTTGCAAGATATTATAGATGCTTTTAGGGTGATGCTGTTAGATGCATGAAGTCTGAGTAGAGCATAATTTTTGGAGATATTAGACTAGCTATTCTCCTCTGAGTATTTAGGATTTTGTGACGTGGTTTATGGGAAGCATTACTGCAGTAAGATATTCGGAGGACGTGTTACCAAAAATCAGAAAAGTATGTGGAGGATGCAATATAATTATGAGACTCTGAGATAATCAGTTTTCTTCTGATACACAGCATAAGGATGTCACCACCACTGATTTGCATATTACCCAGGATTATCTGTCACATAACATTAATAATGTTTTTATTTCAGTTATCTAAGCTAGCACAGAGGTGGGCTAGCCAGATCCGGCTCGATCTTGGTTTGAGTCTGAGTCGAAGCTTGGCTCTGGCACGTGATTCTTTCTTTTATTTTGAGGAACTGCTGTTTCAGATCAGAGGTGCTTAGTGTATGTTCGGGGATGATTACATGTGTTCAGAAGTACCATGTTGAAATTACTACATTATTGTAGTAGTGTTTTTTTTTTCTTATATTTTGTAACAACTTCACAGTCAGAGGTGGTGTACCTTCTCAGAAGGGGCACAGCCCGCTGGGATAATTTGTGTATTTAGTACCCAACCAGGTTATTAAGAACACTTTTCTTCTCCTTCATATTATTAGGGGCTTCCTTAAGGGAAGAGAGATATGGCTTTTTACATAAAGCTAACAAAAACCCAGCATTTCACAGGCTTTTGTAGTTCCAGTTTGGCAGTGTATGTTGATTTACCTTGTGTCTGTTTGACCCTTTCTTGCAAAATGTGGTGAAACTACTATGCATTAAATCATTATCAGACCAGAAGGGAAAAAAAGAAATGCATTTTTTTTCTACTAGTCAGGGCAACAACCCTATTACTGCATGCAGAGTGGTTTACTTATATGTTGTGGTTATTATATTTTTCCCATTATTCATTGTCAACAGACCTGTAGCTTTTGCTGTTAGAAAGTGTGATCATCACACTGTCAGCATTCATTCATTTGAGTGAATGCTAGCAATGTCAGAGTATGTTTGGATGAAACTGTACATCTCTCTCTCTCTTTATATATATCTATCTATATATATATATATATATATATATATATATATATATATATATATATATATATATATATATATATATACATATATATTTTCTCAATTAATCTCCTTTGGATTTTCAGAATGCTATTTTTAACCTTGTTTCTGCTCTGATTGCCTACTCTGGCTCAGCTCTTATTGGTCTCTAAGAGCCAAGCCAGACCCTCTACTTGGCTTTGGCTTGGCTCTTCATCAAAATTCCCAGGTTTTCCACCTTTAAGTTAACACTATGTATTCCCAGTGCTTATGGATATGAAAGCATAATGTACCTTCCACCTATGGTACAAATATGCTGTGCAGTCAACATAATGCACATTGAAAATATATCAGTGACATGGAAACTGTTAAACTCTTTTTGCATTGGTGCTATGACACTTAAATGTTAGTTTTATGTAACCGTACTGTTGTTGGATAGTTGTTAGGATCTGTATTTAAGGCTACAAAATATAATAAGATAGCCATTATTTACTTGCCCTGTGATATCTATCTTTCATTTTTTTCTTTGTCTCTTCTCTTCTGTTCTGTTCTGTTCTCTTCTGTTCTGTTCTGTTCTCTTCTCTTCTCTTCGCTTCTCTTCGCTTCTCTGCTCTCCTGGTTATGTTCTTGCAACTCTCCTGGGTAAGCACCTCCCTAAAATTGCTGCAAATCATTGTGTAAGAATTAACAATTTCACAGCAACAGCTATCATCAACTGTGTATTTATTTATTTATTTATGTATTTATGTATTTATTTATTTATTTATTGCATTTGTTAGCTTTTTAGTTTCTCAGAGTATATTTACTCACTGATTTTCTCCTTTGATACAATTGTACTGTTATTTAACTGTTATTCTCAAACAGTCATGCTTTTTACTAATTATTTATTTGTTATTCCTGTAATCATTGTTACTTTATTTCGATGTAATCATTGTAAGTTTATGTACTCACTTGAATGCTTGTAAATACTGAACTGTCTGTAAATACTGACATGTCTGTAATTGGAGCTTTTCTTCTTGGGGCTCTGCTGAAAATGGACCTGTGTCCAGTCCGACTTTCCCAGTAAACAAACGTAAAATAAATAAAATAAAATAAGTTGTTTTACAAAGTTAGGGCCTAGGGATTGTAGGTTACCTATGTCCCTATTTATGAGGTCTGTGATAACTTGTTCCATCACCTTGGAAATGACACTGGTGAGGCTGATAGATTCTGCCAGGCCATTAGTAGTGGTGGATTTGTTTTGTTACAAGCAAGCTTTTATTACATATCCAGTGGATTGGCTGTGATTTCATCAAGAAACCTGATAGAGGCTGTTTCATACTGACCAGAAAACAGCTCAGTATATTATCTGGATTTAGAACTGGTGCTTTTGGTCTCAGACTGTTTTTAGTACTAGTTCAGAGGTCAGCACTTGGTGTTATGGACTCAATACTTTCTACTGGCAAGTCTAAAGGTGACTGACAAGTGAAGCTGGTTTTAGCTGCAATGGCATAAGCTATATCCTTAGGGTTTCATGGGGTGATGCCACTGGAGATATGTTTGGTGCAATGCTGAATGATATTTCTGTTTTTTTTTTTTACATAACTGAAAAATGTATTGTGATCATGCTTTGCTGTGGTAACAATTTTTGTTTCATAATTTTGTCTGTAAGATTTGATCTTGATTGTGTGTTCTTTGTTATTTCTTTTGGAGATGATTATAACACACCATTTGTTCTATTTTTAAGGCTATGAGCTTTTTCTTTTTATTGTAGAGTTTGTTATAGTAGAGTTACATCAGGGTGGCTTGTTTCTAAACTTGACATTGTATTTTTGACACACAGGAACACAAGCCTCTATAGAAGAGTTGAGGTGGGAGTATAAACTTAGCGTTAATGTGGTGGCATTTTCTCTAGGATTATATGGATTCTTGTTGAATCAACAATTCCACCTACACTGAATACCATTAAATAGAAAAAACAAAATCACCAAAAATACTTTCAGCAAACTTTAGCGCATTTATTTATTTATTGATTGCTTGATTGGTCTTTGTTTACCAAGAAGGTCCAAGTGGGAAAAAGCCATTTTCAATAAAGGCCAGGGGTGAAAAACTCCAGCAGATACATTTAAGATACTCATGACAAAACATTTTTTGCAAAGATATATTAACTATTTAGTTCTTAAGACATCTAGATACAAATATCTAATTGTTTTATCGAGACACTATGCAAAGATTAAACAGGTATTTTTTCTGTAATGGCATTGTATACGATATTAAATTGTAAGTTTAAATCATTTAGTATGCAAACTATTCATGTGCAATATATGTGACAAGCAGACATTAGATATGACTTATAAGACATGGGTATGGAGGATTGGAGTACAGAATAAATAAAACTGAGGTAAGGAGTGTGAAACATTAGTTGATAGGTAGATAGTAGATGAAGCTAGAAGAGGGAGAAGGCTTGTACAACTGATGAGTCAGGTATGGGGTGTAAGAATACTAGGGCTAACTGTTTTAATAAGGCCTTGAAAGTAGAAAGTTTCATGGTTTGCCTTAGGTACTTTGGGACGATGTTCCAGAGTTTAAATGTGTAGTGAGTCACCTGCTGAGTTATTAGACTTTGGTATGATTACTAGGAGGGTAGCCTAATGGTTAAACTGTTTGCCTTACAAACACAAGGTGCAGGGTTTGAATCTCACAAGAGATACTTGGCTGGGCTTAAAAATGTCTCGCAAGGGCAGTTAGCCTAGTACTGACCTATGAACTAGGAGCTTATTGGTTGAATGAATGACTCTACTGGACAGTAGTGTTGCAGGGTATCTTTTAGTGGTGCATGTGTAAGATTGCATGCAGTCTTATTGTGGAGATCTACACCTGGGATAGGAGGCACTGTCAGATCACACTCCGATGGACCTCCTCCATATCCACAAAACAAACAGCAACAGAATTAACTATTCTAAAGACTTAAACTTTGCCTGAAATATAAATTTGAACTGCTGGAGAGACAGGTGTGTATCTCAGAGGCTACCCCTTCTCTGGAACATGCTCACCATCCATGTGAAGCAGAGTTCCTCTGTAACCCAATTCAAGTGTAACTTGGACAATTTGATGGGAAAATGGAAATTCATCCCTGGCTTGGCATCTATGTCTCTAAAAGACAGAGGTAACCTGTAAATGGTTCATCTCCCAGGCCCCTGATTACACTTATCAATGATACCAGAATGTGTCAGAGATTTGGGATATATGGCTAGGCTTAAAAAGGCCCTTGTGGTCATTGCTTTATACACATGAACCTATGAATAAGCTGTGAGTGTTTTAAATTTTTGGGTAGTGCAATACAGTTTAGTTGTCTCAGGGTTCTGCAATGATGAGTACTACACTTAAGGCTGGCAGCAAATTTGGCTACTTTATTGTAACTGGTGGAGAGTTTAGCTTTAAGTGGAGTATTTAGGTTTGTAAGAATGGGTAAGGTGTATACTAGGGATGGAAGAAAGTAGGTAGATGCAAGTATTTGTCATCTGTCAGGTAGTGTTTGGTTCTGGTGTTTTTTTTAATAGCCTGATGCCAAGCAGTTTTGTTTTGGTTACAGTTTAAGTTTTTGTGCTCATGAATCAGGTTATAACAAAAGATTGTTTTTTATTTTAGTATTGTTTAGCAGTCAAGAGTGTAAGTTTTGCTTTTTATGATTTAAAAGTAGATTTGTATCTTTTTAGCTAAGTTTCAATAACAGTAAAATAATTTTGGGTGATGTGCAAGGGGTGGGCTGAGTCATCAACATTGTTTTATTTAGGTTTCTAGCATTAAGTAATGCTACACTGATATTTGTCAACTTTACTAGGTTGATAGCTGGAGTAAACAGGCATTTTTTTACAAAGTCACTGTGGGGGTAGAGGAAATCTTGGCACTTATTTATTAAAGATTTGTTAACTGGGAAAGTCCGACTTGGAACTAAACCACTTTTCAGTGGATGCCCAGGGAGAAATACTCCAGATGAATGTCTTTGTAACATGGGAGGAAACTCACACAAACACAGGGATGACATGCAGACTCCACACAGAAGGAACCCCAGCCGAGAATCGAACCAGAGAACCTCTTGCTGTGAGGCAACAGCACTACTGCTGCACCACTGTGCCCTAATGAGATAGGGACATGCCTTTCTTGGTGAAGCAGAACAGGCTGTCTTCCATCTCCCTCAAGGCTGGCAAACATTAAGCATCCTTAGAATATCACCAATAACTGAGCCAATTATTAAGATCATTCATTTTTTGCTTACATTGTAGCATCATATTCTCAGTGACAGTAAAATACTGATCGAGACTAGATTCCTTCCAGCCTTGGAAATGTACTTATCAAGTCCCATTTCATATTGTCTAATGGGTTGCAGTGTACGTGATTCATATCCATATGAAGGATGGCATTGTTATATTCATATAAAGAAGGAACTTGAATGCCTTTGTAATACGTCAGATTCTAGCACCTGAAAGGCAGGTGTTACATTGTCTTTGTTCAGCCTTGTGCTTGGTGCATCACTGTTCCAAACTATGAAAACCTTTGACAGCTATTGACAAAAGCAGTACTGTTTAGATAGTTCAATGTAACACTGTCCTTTATACAAGAAGCAATATGCAGTTATCACTTATGGCGTAAATGGCTGTGGTAGTTACTTAAAATGTATGTATAGTTTTTATCTTGGTGTGGTTAAGTTGTAAAACTTCATTCTGTAGAATTTTGCAGTTATGGATGTGATATAAGGAGAAGGGGCTAAAATGAAATGGAAAAAGTTTATTATTGTCACATTTAGTAAAAAACGTTCTCCCTCAATATGTATATTATAGCTAATACACCACTACAAAATAACAAAATAGTCAGAGATCTTAAAACTTGTATTCCCCTCTTTGATGACATGTTACAACAGTAACCAAAACAGCTGTTGCCTGTTTGATATTGAGAAGAGGAAGAAGGCTTTGAGACTGTAAGTATATTTTTTTCCGAATTAGGCCCTTGATTTTCTTGATGAGAAAGTGATGTGATCGTTCAACCTGTGTTAAGTGTTTGGAGTGGGGAGAATTGTACTCAATGACCAGCCTAATAAGCACCAGATAGAGTGGAATGATCCCATCCCCGCAGCTAGACACCATACCCTTATTAATAAGATGTGCAATGAAAACAACTTTCTTACAACAGTGGATATGTGATGATCAAAGCACAGTTTGTTGGTCATATACATTGGTATTTTCTGGCACCAGCTATTTGCTTGAGAAAAGCTCTGTTGGAGGATGCTGTTGCCCTCTGGAAAGTTCATGATAGCACTGAGTTTACAGTCATCTGCAAACTTGTTCATCCCTAAACCCTTAACATTAGCTTGGACCCTGAGAAGTAAATGTCAAAGTAGAGTGGCCCAAGCACTGACCCTGGGGTACACTGTTAGGGGCAGGTCATCTGGAGGGGGTAAAGACACTTATCCCAATTTCTTGGGTTCTATTTGTGAGGTTGTTTGCTATCTAATGAGTGACAAAGAGATTAACAGTTAGCTGGGAGAATTTATTGACAATACCGGAATATGGCATGGTGTTGAATGCTTTTGCGAGATCTAGATATGCAATGTGTACTGATTTTCCATCATCTATTGCTTCAGTAACCTTTTCAAAGAAATTGACCAGGTTAAGCAGGTAGGATCTGCCCTTGACAAAACTGAACTGGCTTGGGTCAAGAGGTTGTAGGTTACCTATATCCTTATTTATTATTTACATAATGATCCTCTCCAGATGAGGCTAGTCAGACTCATAGGTATATAATTACCTGGGTCCATTGCCATCCAATTTTTATTTAGGGAAGTGACTGCTGCTGTCCTCATTTTGTTTGGCAGAAAGTCTGTTTGGGGGCTGATATTGAATAGCCTATATACAAGATCTGACAGGTTTTGCCTAGTATGTTATCTTGTCCCATTGAAGCAGTGCTCTTGGCCTTGGAAGGAGCTTTAAGGATTTGTTCTTGAAAGATTTCAGGAGGGTCTAGATATTATTATGTGATCTGGAAACAAAGATGAGGAGGGGGGGTGTAATTAGAGCTAAATCTTTCTGTGAGTTGATTGGCTTTGTCCTCAGGGTCTGAGTATGTGATATAATTTACAATTAGTTTTGTGCAGTGAAGACATTGTTTCTGAGGTTTCTAACATAGTAAAGAAGGCTTTATGGTTGTCTTTTGCATGAGTGGCTATTTTGCCTTCATATCTAGGATTGGTTGAGTTCATCAGAGACCACAGTTCATTGTTAACTTTTGCAAGAATGTTTCTAACATCTTCAGAGTTACATTTATTATTACATGCAATTAATTTTTTTCTTTCATTGTAGAACCTGTTTGTATTTGGGTTCCACCACAGGGTTTTTTTTTTTTAATTTTACATTGTATTTAATTTGGATGGGGACACCTATTCACATGCACTACAATTTGCCGTATGCAGTGGGGTCATCACATTAGAGGGTGATGTTAAATGTTGCGAGGTCATCACACATTTTAGTAGATTATCTCTGAATGCTGTATTATTTGAAGATGTATCCGGTTTCAGAATTATGGTTAATGTTACACAGTATTGATCCAATTTGACTAGGGAGGAAGTTACAGCTGGCGGAAAAGAGAGCTGTCCTTTATTGATGAGCACCAAGTCCAGGATTTCATCTCCCCTAGTTAGGGTGCAGACTAACTGATCCAGGGAATTAGTATTTATGAAGTTCAGAAATCTCTGAGCATACTTGTTTGGGATGCATAAGTCTTTCAGTTGATGGATAAGTAGTTGAAGTCCCCCAAGAAAATGTAGTTTGGTCTAATGCAGAGGGACTTCGTTCTAGTCAGGTAGGATATATGAGTCAAGAAGGGCACAGAGGGGGTCCTATACTTATTGATAATGTGATAAGGGGTTTTATTAATAATAAGTTAGACGTGGAGGAGTTCCAGGTTATTATTCTCTCTGATAAGCCTAGAGGTGAGATTTTGTTTTATAAAAATTAAGACACTGCCACCTTTCTTGTCTACTTCGAATGTGGTGGACATGAATGCATCATAGGCAATGAAACCTGACAGTGATGGGGTGCCCTCAATCATCATGAACCATGTCTACATGATGATTCATATATCGATGCATTGCAAGGAAAGCAGAGCCTGTTGGGAGTGGAGTTTTTTGTTGAGGCTCCTAGCAGTGAGCAGAAATATCTTTATGTTATTCAGATTTTGTTTATTAAGTTGGAAGTTCTTGAAGACTGAAATTGCCTAAAAATATACTATGTTGGTCAACACTGTTTTAGCCAATACATATAAGCCTTGGGAAGATAGCTGCAGACCATACCTGGTAAAGCAGGCTCCCAGGCTGATATATATTGGACGCCACTTGAATGACACTAAAAGCTAAGGCAGTTGTTGAAGTCAATAAACTTTTGTATGTATTATGGCATAATTCTTAGGCGTGGTAAAATGCAGCTCATGGTACGGTCATACCTGCCTTAATCACATATTCCAGGAACTCCACTATGTCTTTCTTCATATACTCCAGGGAGGTATTTCTCAGGTCATTTGCTCCCATGTGGACTATGACTGCGACATATGTGTACTTATGGTGTGAGTACATATGTTCAGGTGTGTTGTAGTGAATCCTGGAACCCAAAAGGCAACTGGTTGTGATCCTGTCCTTAGTCAACCCGGTGAATTGTGCATCAGTGTCTCTTAAAATGGAGTCACTAATGACTAGGATGTTAGATTGTATGGAGGCTTACATTATGTTTTTTTATGTTAAAACACCAAGAGCCAAAGATGCATGTTTCATGATGGATACTGCCTGAGTTGAGTAGTAATGGTACTTGTTTCTTAGTTTATATTTACAAGGCTTTTGGGGTTTAGGTAGGTTACTTTGAAGGACCTCAGCACATGTAAATGTATGTGATTGGTCTGTATTGTGTATGATAGGTTTAGTTTGGTGTTGTGTGTTACTGCCAATGTTTTTTACCATTTGTAGTGGCTTCATATGTGAGATTTGCATCCAATTACATTTTATAACTATATCTATCAAACACTGTGTCCATTTAAGTAGTAGGTGGCAGTCAGTAAACATGAAACCTTTACTGCATTGTCTCTGGATGACCATTTTAACCAATGGCTATATAGACAGTTGGGAAGTGTAAATCCATGGTTTCACATATTTACTAATATGGGCAGAAAGGGGAGTAGCAACTATGAGGTTTGCAGTTGACTACTGGAGGTTGAGTTTTGGTAGTGAAGACAGTGCTGGTCTCAACACAGATGCACATGGCTAGGAATAAGGGATGCTTTGCTCCTGTTCTCTCAGAAGCAAAGATTAACACTAGTCCCAATTTGCTTCCTGAGAAGTAGTATTAATCTAAATATTGATGGTTTCAGTACATTTGCTGTAGTCTTGTCTTCATAAGCATGCAGTAGTTGGATAGAACAGAAAGCCAAGCTGCACAAAGACACTGAAGAGGTTCCCACCAAAACTGCAACAGACCACTCAGTGAAGCCAAATACACAGTGCCCAATCCAAGACCAGCAGTAATGTCACCAGGAGCAAAGTATAGCTTTAATCCCAAGGTTAATGGAGAGAATGATATATCCAAGATTGCTATAATTAAAATGTTATAAAAAGAGCAGAATGCATTATATGTGTGTGTGTGTGTGTGTGTGTGTGTGTGTGTGTGTGTGTGTGTGTGTGTGTGTGTGTGTGTGTGTGTGTGTCTGTGCGTGTGTGCGTGTGTGTATGTGCCCATATGTGTGTCTACGCGCACACACACACACACACACACACACACACACACACACACACACACACACACACACACACACACACACATATATATATATACATATATACATATATATATATATATATATATATATATATATATATATATATATATATATATATAGATATACATTTAGATAGATATAGATACAGTTCCCTTGTGTTTAGATGAATTACCATTTATTCAACAAATGCAGGGGGTGTTGTTTAATTGCAGTAGTACCTGTAGCCAAGCAGTGCAAATGTGAAAGTTGTTTTGTTGAGATAGGTGAGCAGAGAAGATGGTGAGTGTGTCAGTGCATGCATTTGTAAGTTAGGGTTAGGGTCAAGGATAGGTTAGGGATAGGTAATACATGTTTGTGTGCAGATGTGTCTATTTATGGGTTAGCATCAGAGCTGGATCATGGTAAAATTAGGCCCTAGACAGTGTAATGGGTCTGCTATGATCACTTCTTGTGCATAGAGGCATAGCGTTTGGTTGCTGCTCTGTATCCGTGCACTCTGTTTGCTCCAAATCTATTACCACGTGGATGTCTTAAATCTCTGGTGGTTTTCTAATGGGGCTTACATTACAGAAGTTGTCCTAATACTGAGGTTTCTGGGGCTTACTGTGCTAAGTCTCCTGCAAGGTCCTTATGCTGGTGCTGTGTGGTGATGGAAGTTAGTGTACTGTATCTCCTACAAGGTCCTAATGGTGGGGTGAGCAAATGTGGGGATTCAGTTTTTTTTTTATTTATAGCAGATTTTTTTTTTTTAGGGAAGCCAGAGCCCCACATTCAAAATGGATCCCCCATCTGACACAGGGCAATTGCCTAGGACACTTTGTGCTGGATATGTCACTGGTTAGTGTCAGGGTTAGGTAAGAGGAAAGATGTAGTGTTGTTACTATGTGTTTGTGTGTGTTTGTGTGTGTGAGTGTGTCTTGTGTAGTGGCAGTGTTATGAGAAGGTTTTTATTATGGTAAGTAGTAGAGTTAGGGTTGGGGGATCTGGCAGAATTAAGGTAAGGGTAATTACAATTAGTAATGGGTGCTAACCCTAATCCTAACACTGCCCCTTTTCCCAACCATAAACCCTACACCTTACCAGAAAAATAACCTTCCCATAATATTGCCAATATTCAGATGAATTAGAGGCCAGTGTTATTTGGGTTTTAATGTTAATATCAGGAGAGGAACTAGCGTTCCTTTCTTAATATTTTTTAGTTTAAGATTTCTTGCATTTGATATTTCATGTTCAAATATTTTTATTACGTGTTTTTTGAGTTCAACATTGAGAATGTTCAGTCATACGGAATATAACCATATATATATATATATATATATATATATATATATATATATATATATGGATTCACTTTGCAAGCTCGAGATACTGAAATAATGAATTTCACTATCCCAAGATGAAAGAGTTGAAAGTGCAGATAGTCAAAACTGCATTTCAACGAATGCTAAATTGTCGAATCCACATTGTGGTGATGCAGTGTTTTAATTCTGGTTTGTTGTGTCTTTAAGTTGCAGTGTGGTCTGGGATATAGAGATGGCTGCTGATGTGTGGTTATATGCGGACATTCAGGTAAGTGTTTTTTGTTTAAGGGTTTTGGGTAGGGATTTGTGATTATTTAACACTGTTGGGAACTTTTAGATTTAGGTTAGGGTAGGTAGGTAAGAGTGTGAGTGTGTAAATGTTGAAAGTGGTGATGTTTATACATGTTTAATATGTGTTTGTACAATGGAAGTGTAGAGTGCGTAGTGGTGGGTTTGTTGTCTGATTCATGTTAGTGTGACCTCAGAGTTTTTATGTGTAAGTAGCAGGGCTGTAGGGGGCTTGACCCCACATGGAGGGTGCAGGGCGGCTTGCCCCCCTGCTTATACATAGATTGGTTGGGTTTTGTTTGTGTGTGTGTATTTTGTTTTGGTTTGTTGTAGTGTGGGGAGGAAGGTGTTGTGTTTGTATTTGTTTGTGTGGTTGAGGGTGTGTTATAAAACAGAGTTTCATATACTGAAAATTTGATATTATGAACTTTCAGTATTTTGGCGTTCATTTTTTTTATATTTTCGATATAGTGTAATTTCGACACTTTCATCTCCAGATAAATATATATATATATATATATATATATATATATATATATATATATATATATATATATATATATATATTGCGTTTAATATATATTCATATTTATTTGTAGTGTTGTCGCCTCACAGCAAGAGGTTTTCTGGTTCGATTCTCGGCTGGGGTGCCTTCTGTGTGGAGTCTGCATGTCCTCACTGCGTTTGTGTGGGTTTCCTCCGGGTGCTTCGGTTTCCTCCCACGTTACAAAGACATGCATCTGGAGCCTTTCTCCCTGGGCCTCCGCTGAAAATTGGCTTTGTTCCAAGTCGGACTTTCCCAGTTAACAAATGTTAAATAAAAAAAAAATGAAATATATAGAAAGAGAGATAATAGCAAACAGCTTTAATACTGGACTAAGTGATTGAATAAACTTAACCTATAAGATCCGTCTGCTGGCATTAATTTGTGGGAGGTCACAGGGCAGCATGGAATAGTAATTTGTCCTTTCCCTGCTGTTGTTCATCTTAGAGATGGTATATATAATTATCAGGGCTGTGGGTGTAAAGAGAGGCTTGCCCCACTTCAAAAATTCTGAGTTGTGTTTTTTTTTCTCTTTTTTTGAGTTTCAATCCTTTGGGATCAATGCTTTGAAGTCCTCTGTTTTGGTCCTTCAGTATTTAGAAATCCCCCTCTCTCCCTTTCTCTCTCTCTCTCTCTCTCTATATATATATATATATGGGTTCCTATGACTTCATCGAACTGTCTAATCACCGACACTCACCTCTTCGACACCAAACCATCGACGGTCATATCATCGACAATTCCGGTAAGCGATCTTCCCCCTCACAGGACCCATGGTAGCGCTTGTTCCTGTGTTACAACGATTAGGGTTTACGTGATTCCGTATAATTTACCTTGGAAGCTACCATGGGTCCTGTAAGGGGAAGATCGCCACCGAATTGTCGATGATATGGCCGATGGTTTGGTGTCGAAGAGGTGAGTGTCGGTGATTAGACAGTTCGATAAAGTCATAGGAACCCATATATATATATATATATATATATATATATATATATATATATATATATATATTGTTTGGCTTTGACTCAAATAGGTAGGTTAAATTGTCAAGTGAATGAGAGAGAAGCAGAGCAGGATAATGTATGAAATTGAAGATAAAAGAGAAAAAGGAGATATGCTGAAGTTAAACAAAAGGATTGCAGATGATTTATATGAAAGTCGAGGTGTATTAATATGTTTGTCTGTGGTTTTAGGAGATGAAAAGTGAATTAATGGGCTGTTTTGCCTGTTTACATTTAGAGGTCTGACAAAGTTGAGAGATTTTTAAAATGTTATGAAATGAAAGAGACATAATGGTATGCATATGGTATAATAGTCACATGGCAAAAACCAGTATAAGAAAAATAACTCTTTAGAAAGGGCTTACAGTAAAAGAGACAAAATGAAGCTTAGAACTGATTTATCACACATTTCTGTTACTGAGGAATATACAGAATGTTCAAAATGAAAATGCCATTTAATTAACATGCATAGCTTAAATCTGCAAAAAGGTTTCACATTCATGGTATAAATGAAGACAGAAAGCCAGCATATGAATTCAGCACAGGAACTACCATGATGACTGAAAAGCTAGTTTAAAGAAATTAGATGCACAGTATCCTAGCCTCGTTTGATTGAAAAGTTGCGCAGAATAGCATGCAAATTAATGGAGTTGCTGAGCCCCCCCCAAACCACAAGAAACTCCTGCCTACACAGAACTGTTCAGAGAAACCCTATACAAGGATGCTAATAGCTGCACAGAGGCAGCTGTACTCAGTAATGTAGCTAGAGCAGGGCAAGAGGAGCAACTGCCTTAGGTGCAAAGTGTTGGGGGGAGCATCAGTTGATCTCCACCTCTTTTTACTGCATACCAGCTTTTAAAAGCTGATATTGGATTTGCAGTCAAACCTGAACACTGTAACACTCCTTATGTGGACTTAACTGTAGCAAACTGCATTCTACAAGTGCTTGCTACATTGTAGCAAGCAGCTGGCTACAGTTTAAAGTATTTATTTTTTTAATTAAAACCTGAGTGCTGTAATTCTTCTTGCGGAGTATAAAGTGTAGCAAGTAGTAAAAAAATATATTTGTTTCCTTTTTTAAAAAAAATTTAAAGAAAAAAAATTAAGAGGAAGGTTGCTTGAGGCAGAGCACATAGATTGGACTTGATTGGCTTCCACTCAAGTATGTGATCTTGGACCATTGTTTTTTGTTTGTTTGTGTTTTTGTTTTTCACTTGAAGAGCTAGGATGGGGTGTGGTGTGGATTGGGTACTGTCTGCAGGATGCTAATTGTAATTCCTACAACAGCTTTGATGAAGTCCTTTATTGTTCGTTTGTTTGCTTTCTGTAGCTATGTCTGCAACCTCAAAGGCAATACACAATTGTGTGCAAAGCTCCTTGTTAATGGTGGCTCCTACACTGAGGTCAAAGATATAGTAAGCCTGCTGGCAGACAAATTCAGCTCTAACTTTACCCCTTGCTCCTCCCCAGCCTCCCATCAGGAAATACCATCAAATATAATTCCCCAACTAAACTAGGGAACACGTTTTCAATATTCTAAGGCTAAGGACAAACTGGCAATATCCCAGGCTGCTTTCTAAATAGTATGAAACACTCCATATCAGGCCATCTGTAATCACTATTTAACTGCAGCCTCCAAACAGGCTTTCTGCCTCTTGAATGCAGTATGGCAACCATCATCCCTCTGCACAAAGGTGGGCCATCTATGGACCCTAGAAATTACAGACCAAGAAATGTTACTAGTCTTATATACAAAGCGATGGAAACAATTATCATGAGAATGATCAATAATGACAAAGGAAACTTCCAGACACTGGACTGAACCCAGTTTGGTTTCAGCAAGCTCCTACTCAACCTGGTGGACTTCTTTGAGAAGGTCACCGAAGCAATGGACAAAAGCAAAATGGTTCACACTGCCTCCCTTACCCTGTCCAAGGCATCTGATGCAATACACAACTCAGGAATTGTTGACAGACTCAAGAGGTTAGATATAAACCCCTTATGTCACCCAGTGGATAGACAGCTGGTTTACAGAAAGAACCCAGAAAGTCAGAATTGGGGAGTCTACCTCTACAAAGAGGCAGGTCATCAATGGAGTCCCTCAGGTATCAGTCCTTGGACTTCTCCTTTGAGACGTCTACTTCTCAGAAGTCAAGCCCAAGGTCAAAGGGCCTCTGGCTAACCAAATTTACAGATAATCACAAATTAAGAGCAGTCATAGAATTCTCCACCAATACTAAAGTTCTCCAAAAAGGGTTGACACAGACAAATAACTTGTGTCAGAGCCATGGACTAAAACTAAATGCCAAGAAATGCACAATAGTATCCTTTAGAAAGTCAGCCAACCCTGGTAACTACCATATTGAAAACACATCTCTAAGAGTCAACCCAGTAATTAGGAACTTGAGGACACTGACAGTGATTTAGACTTTGGGCATCACATGTCTACAATACTGAGGAAATCATTCTGTGCTGTGCAGCTTATAAACAAAGATCCAAGGAAGTCATTATTTTATTGTATTTGGTGCTCATTGGACTATTGAATACAGTGCCCCCTTTGGTATGTACCTTATCAGGCATATCCAATCATTGGAATATTCATGAGGTTCCTCACTAAAAGAATACTGGGCTCACATAGCATGTCCTATGGAGACCACGTCACCTCAAAGCCCTATCCATATATTCTGTCTCCTAGAGGCTATTGAGGGGAGATCTATGCCTGGCATAAAAGGCATCTTCAGACCCCACTCTGATGGACGTCCTTCATATAATGCAAAACAAACATCATGAGAATTGCCCGTTCTTAAGAGTTAAGCCTTGCCTGGGATAAAAATTGGACCTGCCGGGGAGACAAACATGTATCCCAGAGACTACCCCTGTTGTGGAACACGCTCCTCATCTATGTGAAGCAGAGTTCCTCCCTAACCCAATTCAAGTGTAACTTGGACAACTGGATGGAAAACCAGAAATTCACCCCTAGTTTGGCAGATAAGTCTGGCAGTTGGTGCGGAGGTTACAGTTGTGAGCTGTAGTTCCTGTGGTACAGGGTTTGATTCTCGTAGCACTCATCTGCCAGCTGTGACCTTGAGTAAGTCACTCAACCAAACATTGCTCCCTTGAAAAGAGACTGTGTCCAAGTGTGCTTAACTGGTTAACAAATAGGATTATTATGTCTCTAATTGATATAGGAGGCCTGTAAATGGTTCATCTCCTAGGCCTCTGCTTGTAAATGTTGAATCTTCCAAGCCTCTGCTTATACTACCAAGGGCAGAAGAACTTATCAGAGATTTGGGATGCATGGCTAGGCTTAAAAAGGCTCCAGTGATCTTTAGCCTAGTACATACCTATGAACCTATGCAAAATCTCATTTTAACAGCAGAATGAACAAATTAAAGTCTAGGCTGCATGAAATAACTTTGTCACAACTGCATGAATATGTCCTGAATAACTGAACAAAGCTGGTTCTGAACTCCCAACTTTTCAGATGATCAATGTTAGAGATGAGTTTGTGTTATGGGGGTCCTATAATGTGCAAACTTTATGAGATGGACTACAGTTCATCACATAACCACTGCATCATTTCCTGCTTTATGTAATGGCTTGGCAGGAAGACTGTAAAGGATTTTAGAAAATGACTGAAGAAATGGAAATATGTCATTGTGGCTTGGAAATGAGATTGTCAGGGAGCTTGTTTATTTACAGATGTCCCCCTGATGACGGCAGGATTGTTTCCACAAATGCTGATGTCAAAAAAGAGTGAGTGACACATTTGACCTGCTTTTGCCAGATTTAAAAGAAAAAAACAAATCTGGACAAAACAGTAGGCTTCAAAGCTGGCATTCAGCAAAATGGTATGGTCTAAATGTATTCCTGGCATTACTGATAATCATTTCAAGTGCCATGTATCATACTGTGGTCATTTTTATAGCTCACTTGTCAGAACGTATTGTATTCTTGGTATTACTGTGAGTTATTACAAACCTAGGTCTCACATTATGTTCATTGGTTATGCCTCATCTGTGAGAAGGTATTTCAATCAAACCAGGCAAACAGTCGCAGAAAATGAATCAATTTGTTCTTGGAAAATATAAAGAAGATTCCTTGAGCAGTACAGAGGTTTGCATACATTTATTACCAGAGATACATAATGTATCTGTTGAAGTTTAAATTGAGAACCCTATGCTTGCACATGTTTAAATAACCAAAGACAGTGAAGAACCATTGGACCACTCCTTTTTGGCATTTAATTCTCAGAAGTCAAGGCCAATGTCAGTAGTCTTTGGCTGTCTAAATTTGCAGATGATTGCAAATTAGGAGCTGTCACTGAATCTCATACTGACACAAATGTTCTCCAGGAGGAGCTGACAGACAAATAACTGCTGTCAGAGCCATGGACTAAAACTAAATGCCAAGAAACGCATAATAGTAACTTAGGGAAGTCATCCATCCCTGGTAACTATCATATTGACATCACACCCCTTAGAGCTGATGCAGTAGTCATGGACTTAGGGACACACATAGATAGTAATCTAACCTTTGATCATCATGTGTCTACAGTGGTGAGGAAATCATCCTATATTGCACAATTTATAAACACAGGTATGGCATCTAAGTCCAAGGAAATCATTGCTCTGCTCTATTTGGCATTCATCAGACCTATCATTGAGTACAATGCCCCCTTTGATATGTACCTAACTAGGCATATCCAACAACTGGAGCATCCACAGAGGTTCCTCAGTAAAAGAACACAGGGTGTAAGTAATATGTCCTATGCTGACCGCCTCAATGCGCTATCCCTGTATTTTGTCTCCTACAGGCTTTTGAGGGGAGATCTATGCCTGGCATTGTCAGACCCCACTCTGATGGACCTCATGCATATCCACAAAACAAACAGTACCAGAATTACCCGTTCTAGACATAAACCTTGGCTGTGATATAAATAGGACCTGCCGGACAGATAGGTATGTATCCCAGAGACTACCCTGTCTATGGAGTAAGCTCCCCATCCATGTGAAGCAGAGTTCCTCCCTAACCCAATTCAAGTACAATGTGGACAATTGGATGGGAAACTGGAAATTCATCCCTGGTTTGGCACCTACTGTATGTCTCTAATGCAAACAGGTAACCTGTATATGGTTCCTCTCTCAGGCCCATGCTTACACTTATCAAGGGTCTCAGAACTTGTCAGAGATTTGGGATACATGGCTAAGCTTAAAAAAGCCCTTGTGGTCATTAGCCTAGTAAACACCTATGAACCTATTGCTTGTCCCTGTGGTGAGAGAAGAGATAAGTTCCTCAAATTTGTCTGGGACCAGCACACATAGGTGTTCTACTCAAGAAAGGTAGCTATCTTATTATTTAAATATCTACTTTAAAAAGTGGTTGCAAAACTTGTGAACCTGGAAATGCCAAAATTCTCTGAAAACCACTGAATTCAGCTTTGGCTGGCACATCCAGAGACATAGACAGTGAATATGATGAGAGTGAATGATGACTGTGGTATATTGTATGGATATATATAGTTTTCTTACATAAATAAAAAGTCCAGGACAGCACAGATTCAATAGCATAAACTCTGCCTTAATTAATAAGCAACTTTCTTAACACATATACAAATGTTTTATAAAGTTGTCTTAAAATCAAGTAACAGATCTTTTCTTTTTCTTTTTTGGCCCTCATCACACAGAACATCAAGCTTTACCCTCACCTACATGAAACATTCATTTCCTAGGTGGCGCCATGGTGCAGTGGTTAGTGTTGTTTTCAAATGTTCAGTAATCCTGTTATAATTACTAATGTGCATGGGGATTACAAAGTGTATAATTATTCTAGTAAAGAATTTGGAGTGGAACATGCTGAATTATTGTCTAAGGGATTTACATTCATACCGGGTAGGAGAGGTAAGCTAACCAAAATGTTAGTGGATTTAAAAATGCTAACGCGTAAAATGAATATTAAAATGTGGTTTGCTGAAAGTGTTAGTCGGAATGTTAACAGTTTTAAAAAAATGAGTTTAACCCCCCTGCTAATTGTATGGTAGCTTTGTTCGAGAGGGCATGTGAGTTAGATATAAGGGAACAAATGAAGAAAAAAAGTTTCAAGGACCACGGATGCATTAGTAATTTAACTAAGTATGAGGAAAAGCTATTAGGGAATCTTATTAAAGATAGAAGAATTCGTTTAATGAAACCGGACAAAGGCAATGGTGTAGTGGTTAGGGATAAGAATGACTATATAGACCACATGCTTAATATGCTGGCAGAGGATACATATGAGGAAAGTGCCCTAAATGAAATTTATGTGGCATATTCAAAAATCAATTTGTTAATTGATGATTTATTATTCCAAGGGCAAACAAATGAAACAGATTATAATTATCTGAAAAATGACCATCCCATGATAAGTAATATATTTGGTATACCCAAATTACATAAGCGTTTAAAAAATATTAAGTTTAGACCAATGTTGGATGGCAAAGGAAGTAAGACATGCTTTGTTAGTAAATATCTAGAACACCACTTACAAGGGGGGGGGGGTGACCAAATTTGAATACATAACTAAAGATTCTTGGCATTTTCTACACAAGTTAAATGGAGTTAGTATTAAGGAAAATGCCACTCTTCTTACTATAGATGCATGTAATTTATTTTCAGTTATTCCAAATGAGGTAGGATTGGGATGGTTGGAAAATCAGTTAGTAAAAACTGGCATGTTTGACCAGGATCATATTAATGTATTGGTGACCTTATGGATACCGTGTTAAAAAATAACTTCATGTGTTTTAAAGGTCATTTTTACAAGCAAGTCGCAGGGGTAGCAATGGAGGCTGTGTGTGCCCCCATATATGCTAACTATGTAATGTCTTTCTGGGAACAGGAATATGTTTTTTCTAGTGAATATAATAGGTATATTCAACAATATACACGCTTTTTGGATGATATTTTTATAGTTTGGGAAGGTAGCCTTGACAGCTTAAAAGCATTTGTGCAGTATATTAACAACACTGTGGGGTTTCTTAAACTTACCCATGAATTTAGTAGTGTGGAATTGTCTTATTTGGACGTCAACCTGAAGGTTGACAAAAAAAAAGTTGTTTGTCATCTGGAATTTATAGGAAAGCTACTTTTTCTAATTTCTATCTTAATTACTAAAGCTGGCACCCTAGCCATCAGAAAAAAGCAATTGTTAAAGGTCAAATGGTTAGGGCTGCCAAAATGGTTAATGAACATCAGGAATTCATCAAAGAGCTGGAGTTTATAATGAATATGTTCATTGGAAGGGGGTATCCAGTAGCATTATGTGAGTCCATCAAAGATGAAGTTGTTCATAAAAGAAGTAATGGTATTTATGAAGCCATTCTAAAGATAAACTCAAAAGGAATTGCGGGAGGGAACCTGCAACTAAATACTAAAGGAATTGGTAGGAAAAAGAAAAATGAGCAATTATACTTTATAATAACATATAATTATGATACAGAATACATTGTTAACATTATTCAGAAGAATTGGGGATTATTAAAGTTGGATAGTAATGTGTGTATGAAAATGGGGATGGTTCATAGGTTCATAGGTTGGTACTAGGCTATCAGCCCTAGGGCCTATACAAGCCTAGCCATAACAATTCCCTGGCTATTTCTTTCCACACTATTTACTTCCCTGGACCCCTGTCTAGCAGGGCGACTGGCGTGATCCCCGGGGTGAATTTCCTTCCTCTCATCCAATCGTTGAGGTTCCTTTTGAAGAGGACCAAAGAGGCACTCTGCTTGACATGTATGGGCAATCTATTCCAGTGTCTGGGGAGTCTCTGGGTCAGGAACCTATCCCTCCAGCATGTTTTGTTTATTGTGATGATAAGGTTTAGATCCCTGGAGCGTGTGGCTCTGAGGGATTGGGATTTCTTTAAGTGTAGCATGTCCAACAGCTCTGGGTTTGACATGGTCTTGTATGTTAAGCAAAGATCGCCTATGAGTAGATGATATGCGACAGAGTATAGCTGGATGGTTCCTAAAAATGTATTTAGAAAAGATAAATCATTTAAGAATTTGTTGGAGATGGGAGCCTAATGTAACAGTATCAACACAAGTCGACAAAAGGGTAATTTTAAATGTGGAAGATGTAGTTTATGCAAGTATATTTTAATTACTGGTGGTAAAATTGTTGTAACAGAAGTGCCTAACATTAGAGGACATTTAATTGTTAAAGTAAAAATGTGGCATATTTAGCAAAATGTGGTCAATGTTCATCATTTTATACTGGTATAACATGTAGAGGTTTAAGGGAAAGAATAAGTGAGCATGTTTTAGACATTAGACACATGAAAACTACTAATGCATTGGTTAGACACATTGGGCAACATCCAGGACATAATTTCAAGTTTTGTGTTATACAGCAGATTAATAAAGATAATCAAGGTGGCATCCTCGATGTGCACCTGGATATCTGTGAAATGAAGTGGCAGTTGAGGTTAGATGCCATAACTTTCCCTGGTATCAACGACAGTATAAGCATAGTTCCCATTTTAAAGTTAAAACATATTTTAGGTTAATATGATGAATAGGTTTTAATTCATGCTAAGTTGATATACACAACTAAGGTCTTGTAATATATTCACTATGATTGTAATGGTGGGGGTATTAAGTATTGTACATACGTATGTATATATTTTTGTAGCGTTTTTATTGGGAATGTTCTTTTTTAAAAAATAATTTAATTTAAAAGTTTGATATGCATTGAATTGTATGGAATAATTGGGTTTATGCAGCTTATTTATCCAATTAATTAATTAATTGAGTTAATTGGAAGAGGGTGTGTATATAAGGAAGTGTGGTACATGAAAGCAATTGTTCTGAAGAAGTCTTTGTAAATGAGACAAAACCTAAGTCAACATTGTTTGTTCAATAAAGTGGTATATCATTGCTAACTAGTGGTTCCAGTTGTTGGAGTTGATCTATTCTCCTAGTCTGTGGTGGCTGTTTGTGAATTTTAAAGTTTGGAGTTTGTCTGTTAGTGTTGTTATCTCACAGCAATAGGATCTCTGGCTCAATTCTTGGCTGGGGTGCCTTCTGTGTGGTGTCTCCATGTTCTCTCTGCATTTGTGAGGTTTCCTCCTACATTCCAAAGATGTGCTTCTGTAGCATTTCTCTCCAGGCCTCCAATGAAAATGGGTTCTGTCCCAGTCAGACTTTTCCTGGTAAACAAATGTTAAATAAATTAGGTGGACTTAGTCATATTTCTAAGTGGGTCAAATGTCAAGCAGAGGTAAGCCATCATACTTTGTTAGTTCAGACTTTTTTATTTGCCATATCCACAATCATGCACCCATGCTCCACATTCAAAAGTTCAAAATCTTTAAACTGTCACATATATAAAGAAAATCAAATCTGTTAAAAGAAATACTAGCATATATACATGTGAATTCATTTCAAATGACTTGTAAAAAAAATACTGTTATCAGTATTTTAATAACTATACTTCATTATTTGTTAAGTAGCAGGCATAGTAAGGAAGCCAAACAAGAGGCTGAAGCCTATGTTTAGCATGTTGTGTTTCATTCCCAATAGACACATCAGAGATCATAATGAAAGTTAAACAAAACCCGTAATAACAAATAAACTCTTGGTGTAAGAGTCAATGCCAATTTCAGAGATCAATTACTTGACTGAGGTATAGGCATATAAGTCCGTCGGTGGGAGGTAGTTGATGTTCACATCACAGGTTGAAATTATCACTAAAATTGACACAGGCGAATAACTTAAAAGTGACCATTATAAATAAGAATTTGTAAATGATTGTTGCATACATCAGGAAAATTGACCATGGTCTATATATTTTTTATGAATATCTCCAGGAGAACAGCTTGTCTAATAAAGGAGCCTCAGAACTTCATAGTATTCATGTCAAACCCAGAGCTGTTGGACATGCTACACCTAAAGAAATCCCAATCCCTCCGAGCTACACACTCTAGGGACCTAAACTTTGTCACCACGATAAAAAGGACATGCTGGAGGGATAGATTCCTGTCCCAGAGACTTCCCATACTCTGGAACACGCTACCCATCTATGTCAAGCAAAGTTCTCCATTAGCACTCTTCAATAAAAATCTTGATGAGTGGATGGGAAATAGGAAATACAACCCGGGTATCACTTCTGTGTCTCTGCTCGACAGTGGCACAGGAAAATAACTTTCTTGGGTGGCATAAGCCTGGGAAACTTGTTGGCTAGGCTTATATAGGCCCTCGGACCGATAGCCTAGTACCTACCTATGAAACTATGAACCTATGTAGTCACAAAGAATTTAACCCAGGCTGAAGTTATATACATCAGATAACAATTTTCAGATAAGTGATAGTGAATATAAAATGAAAGAATGTAGTTATATTAATTACAATTACTCCTGTCAATAATCAAAAATGTTTTGGAATTATCTAATTTCAAAGATGATATAGATTGAATGCATTTGCATTCACAAAATTATGATACACATTTTCTCCTATACCATTCCCACAAAGTGTGCAGTTGGGTGTTGTTAATTTATCAATACCAGCTTACTTGTGAGAAGTCAGGTAAACGTTGTACAGGAACATGAACAGTTAATATATACATTTAAGATAAGGTAAACTTTGTTCCAAGTTGTTATCCAGTCTGGGTAGTCAATAATATGAAAAATCAGTATCATAACAGTCAGTGGACCATAATATCAACATTTAAAGAAATGAAAGGAAATGTTATTTTTTGGCAGGGTTCACTTAGCCAAGATGCTACACATTTGAATTTATGGTTATCACAACTGAAAAGTGAGTAAAGTTTAGAGAGACAGCTGATCAAGTTTAGTTGTAATGTGGCACTTTATTTAGGTATCAAAAGTCTCTAATTTCTGCATTAGAAGTTAACATCCTGTTTTATATGATATGGTGCACGTAACAATCTTTTAGAATAAGAAACTGCAATATTCCTAAAGGTTCATTGTTTGTTTACCGTGATGTTAGCATTATTTTGAGCTATAACAATGAGAATTCCTTGAAAAGGTCCAGTATTTTTAGAAAATGACTATCAATAATTTGATGTATGGAAAATACACAATGTTTTCTCAACAAAATGAAGAAACTTAGCTGAAATACATAGACTGTTCAACTGAGATCTGATTGTCTTGATCCAAAGAAGGCCATTAGCAGAATTTGCATGGGAATCTCATGAAATGCACAATTATTTAACAACTCTCAAAACTGTACAGAAAAGTATCAAATTAGATAGTTTAAAGCCCCTTTTGTGTTTTGGATATGAACAATTATGCAAACTATTCAAAGGATTATTGCTATTCCGAAGGAACTTTATGACAGCCTCATTTGCTAACTTGAATAGGTCAAATGTGATGCATTATACTGAACTATTGTAAAAGAAAAGATCTTTGGAAATATGCTCACTTTCACAAAAGAGAATCTAACAAGCAGAATAAATTTGAGTTTACTCCAGTTATCTCAGTCATCTTAAATTCTGTCCCATGTTAAAGTAAAAGTCACATCAGGTTAACAGTTGACTCCTGGGTTCCTAAACTCAATGCACCCTCGTGGCAGGAGTGTGCGGTTAGAACTTGACAGACTGAAAACTGCTGGAACAGGGCTCAGTTCTGAGATTTATTACTGGTTAATTGGGTAATTTGTTTAAATCAGTTTGCTCATTTTCTATTGTTATATATAAAAAATTACACTTTATTAATCTACTTTTAATGTAATTGTGTTTCTTCCCACTTTATTACCTTAGTTTGCTTGTGCTTCTTAAAAGTACTCAATTGTATTATTCTGATGCAGTTATTACTGCTTGGTAGTAGCCTAATTAAATTGTAACTGTTATTCTAAGCCTTTTGGTTTAAGCACTTGGGCTTCAAACCAGTTGTTTTACATTAAGAAGGTTTGTGGACTGCATTGTTGTGGCAGGACAGGTAGCTTACATCCTTCTAAGTTGGGAATTGATGATTGAAGGCTCAGTGTCTGTTATTCTAAAAGTGTATTAGTTCTGGTTTAAGCACTTTGGCTTCGGGCCAGTTATTTTACATTAAGAAGGTTTGTAGTCTGCACTCTTGTGGGAGGAGAGGCTAGATTCTGCCCTTCTAGCTGGGAATTTCTGGTTAAAGGCTTATTGTGCCTGCTTATTTGATCCGTTTCTTTCTGAAATTTGTGCACCTTGTTTGCTGTAGCCCAGAAGTTAATAGTTTATTGGCCATTTTGGGCTAATTTCTATCTCTTTCATTTCCCAGCTATAAAAACCGCATTTGCCAGTTAGCTAGGATTAAACTATTCCCGGCTCAACAAAGTCTGCTCTTCAATTTTTCCCTTGGAACTAGACAATCTTTCAACTTAAGCACTCAAACCATTCATTTCACAGCCCAGCACTTGCTCAAAACTCATAGCAAGCACTAATTAACCCTAGCACTAGACCCCCTATACTGTCCACAAGGACAAGGCTCTCTATTCGTCCCTACCAGCTAATCAGTAAAACAGCTCACTTTACCTATTCAGGCATGTCCAAAGGGCAGTTTCAGGTGTACTCTCCAGTCCAATTGGTGAATCTGGGCATTTTGAGGCAATGTTACAACTGCCTCATGTACACAGACAACCCTCTCCTCCTACCACCAAACAGTAATATATGCGAGAGATGCAATTATACAGCCAAACTGGAGGCAAAGCTCTCTCAACCCAAGACTGAAACTGACAGTCAAGAGGAGAAGGAAAATACTTGCAACACACCACCAGTCTCACATAGACCTACTAAACCAACACTGGCAAATAACACACATAAATACAAGAAAACATACTGTGAGGCTCTAAATAAAAATCTGCAAAAGCAACAGAGACCTCCAAAGCAGACACCCAAGCAATCTCCACACTCCATCACCAACCATGAAATACATACTTCACATAATCAGTGTGCCATGCAATCACAGCGAGTCTATAGTCAGGCACAATGATATCCCACTAACTAGGCTGGACAAGGAGAAGGTTACAGTTAGCTGCCTGTAATGCGCCAGGATCCGCTACATAACACAAGCACTCAGGTCACTCCAGAACAAGTACAAATATGACTCTGCCATTGTCCATGTTGGTGTGAAAGACCTGAGACATACCTCCCTGGACTACATTAAAAGAGACATGGAAGAGCTCTCTGATCACGTAGCCCAGGCCGGTATGACCCTGACCCTGAGTAGCATCCTGCCCTCACCAAGAATGCTGCCACAGTATAAAGAAAAAATTATCAATTTCAACAATTGGCAAAGTTTCTGGTGTCATTCAAAGGGGATCCAGTATATGTCCACCTGGGATGACATGCTCAGTAAGCTACGTTGCTTCACAAGAGATGGCTTGCACCTGTCACCCTTAGGCTTTTAAATACTGGCCAAGGCTTTTGCTGCCCCCATAGTGCCTTTTTTAGTCAAGGCTTAAAAGACAAACCCACCACCATAAATAGCACAAGTAACCAAAAACTGAGGGTAATGCTACTCAACCCCAGAAATCTTAACCTCAAAATGCATGCACTCGAGGCACTCCTCAGTATGAAGAACATCGATATCTGTGCATTAACAGAAACTTGCTTTAAGGCTCTTGAGAGCACCCCAGCACTACTAGGCTATAACTCATACCATACTTTTCACTCACAGAACCCTGACCGAAATGCAAAAGGTGGGGGTGTAGCCATATTCATCATGGATCCCCACACCTTCAGGTTAGTGGCACAGCACAATGCCTCAGAGATCATCCATGTGCAACTAACAATGGTCAAAATTTCATTTCAAATTGTAGCTTGCTACAGATCACCCACCATGACTCAGGACCCCCATTCCGCATTTCTGCAGACACTGGAAAATATGAAGGTCCTACCAAACGCACTAATATTGGGTGATTTCAATTACCCAAACATTAACTGGGAGAACTACTCAAGTACTAACTCCCTTGCCCAACGCTTCCTAGAATTTATAAACTCGAACACCCTGGATCAACTGGCCAACACCCCCACCAGAGGTGACAGCATATTGGGCCTGGTCATCACCAAATGGGCAACTGGTGTTCTACACATGAGGTCAAATACTCGCTGGTTAGATCAGACCATAGACTAATCACTCTGAATATCCACATTCCGCCCCTACCCCCAATCAAAGAAACCACCATGAAAAACTTTTCAAAAGCAAACTTCACATTACTTAAGACTGAGGTGGAAAGATTCACAGCCCTCATGCTAAAGAACAATGCTGTCCAAGCTGCTGAATCCCTTACAAAGGCACTCTATGAGCACCTGCAAGAATGCATGAATCATGCTATCCCAAGCAAAACCAAGACTCACTCCTCCAAGAAAAGGAGACCAGTCTGGTGGATCCCTGCCATAAACAAGCTATACAATAGAAGGAGGAAACTAGTGCAGAAAAGAGTAAAATCCCAAGAAGGAAAGAAATCCCTGATTAGTATCAGCAAGAAACTATGATACCTCATAAAATCATCCAAGGCTAGCTTTGAAACAAAAATTGCCAAGGTCTCCAAAGATAACCACAAAGCATTCTTTAGCTATGTCAAGAACCTGGCAGGAGGTTTAGTGAAAACTTTACCCCCCTCTCACCCCCTAAAGGGCCCATAACCATACTAGAAGAATGTAGTGCCCCAGCAATCACTGACACACAGATTAAAACAGCCCTCTCAAAAGCCAAAAATACAGCTTCAATGGGACCAGACGGTGTCCCAGGCTGTGTCTTACATGACCTCCAAAATGAACTAACCCCTCAACTAAACACACTGTTCAAACTCAGCCTCTCTACAGGCTATGTACCCATAGAGTGGCGCACAGCAACAGTTATCCCACTCCACAAAGGTGTAGCCACAATGGACCTCGGGAACTACCGCCCTATAAGCCTGACTAGCCTGGCCTGCAAGGCTATGGAGTGCATCATCATGGAATTCATTAACAGTGACATTGAGAACCTTCAAACATTGGACCCTACCCAGTTTGGCTTTGCTAAGGGCAGATCATGCCTCCTAAACCTGGTGGACTTTTTTGAGACAGTTACCAAGGCTTTAGACGAGGGAAAGGAGGTCCACACAGCCTACCTAGACCTCACAAAGGCTTTTGACACCATTCCCCATTCTGGTATTATAGACAAGCTCACCAGCCTGAACATAAACCTCTATGTCACGAGATGGGTTGCCAAATGGCTCATGGATAGAACCCATATGGTGAGAGTTGCTGGCTCTAGGTCCACCTCTAAACCAGTTGCAAGTAGTGTCCCCCAGGGCTCAGTTCTGGGGCCACTCCTGTTCAGTATATACTTCTCAGAGGTACAGGCAAGCACAGGGGGACTATGGCTGACCAAGTTCACAAACAACTGCAAACTGGGGTCCATAATTGACTCTCCAGCTGATACAGACATCCTCCAGAAGGGTCTCACTGAAACAGATACCTGGTGTAAAAATCATGGCCTCAAGCTAAATGCCAAAAAGTGCATAGTCATCCCCTTTGGAAAAAACAAAGTACCCACGAGCTATCACATACATGGTAGTCCCCTAAGTACAGAAAATGTAATAAGGGATCTGGGACCCAAGTATATAGTAATCTCTCCTTTGATAATCATATTGCCATGGTGGATACAAAATCCTTCTATGTGGCCCACCTAATCACAAAAGGGTTCGCATCTAGAACAAAAGAGGTTATTGTGCCCCTCTACTCTTCACTCATCAGACCCATCATAGAGTACAATGCCCCATTTGGGATGTACCTTACAAGACACCTGCAACAGCTGGAAAGACCACAGAAGTACCTCACCAAGAGGATTACAAGCCTCGAACATATGCCCTATGCAGCCTGACTGAAGAAACTCCAGCTGTACTCAGTTGCATAACGCTTACTCAGAGGTGATTTCTGCCTGACATACAAGGCTATGTCCAACCCAGAATTGATCGACATGCTCCACCTAAAAAAAAAAAAATAAATCCCCAAGCTCCACATGCTCTAGGGATCTAAACCTCACCACAATGATAAATAGGACATGCTGGTGGGATAGATTTCTGTCCCGGAGACTCCCCATGCTTTGGAACAGGATTACAATCTACATTAGGCAGAGCCCGTCACTAACACTCTTCAAGAGAAACCTTGATGAGCAGAAGGAAAACAGAAAATTTACCCCACTGATCACTGCAGTGGCTCTGCTGGACAGAGGCACAGGGAACTAATGGCTCTGCTGGACAGAGGCACAGGGAAATAATCTAAGGGGGCGGCAAAAGCCAACACATTCTGGATAGGCTTATGGATGCCCTTTGCAGGTAGCCTAGTACTTACCTATGAACCTATGATCCTGTTAAGAAAATGTTTAATATTAGACACTAGGAATGAATGAATCATATTTCTATGTGACCTTAGTGGGAAACATAGTTCATTTATAACCAGCCACTCTACCTTAATCATTAATAATTTCTAGCAGCTTTTTTAAGCTTCTTCCTTCACTATATATACTTATTCTTTTACCTGAAATCATTCAATGTTTTCCTCAAAAATATCATACTGTGCTTTCTAATATATATGCTAGTCTAGTTTGTATAATACCATATACTCTTTCATGTACAAATTTTGCCAAAATTGCTAAGGTGTCATTTCTTTTGGTTATTTATATTCACAACGCGTACTTTCATTGTTGACCTGTACTCTATAATTTTCTTGTGTTTTAATGTTTGTTTTTTCATATTGTTGGAGCATTTTTCCCCAGGCCTCCACTGATATTGGACCTATGTCCATTCGGACCTTCCTGGTAAACAAATGTTACATAAATAAATAAATGTTGTCCCATTTTGAAGTCATAAGAAATCTTCTGTGAATCAAGTAATATTAATGCAAGTAATGCCAAACTATATGTCTGTTAGCTTATGGTCCTAGAGATTTTTTTGTATAGAAAGTTTCCAGGATGAAATAAAGAGGCATGGTGCCAGAAGGATGCCTTGTCTAGTATTTGTAATCTTAACATGAGCTGATAGCCTGCCTTTTCCCATAAGGCATCATGAAGTCAAATCATACCAAATATTCATAGCACAAATATAACTTTTCACAAAAAAAATGGGGCATGGACTTGGTCAACAGCTTTACTTGTACCCAGAAGAAAAGCTGCATATTGATTATTATTTTTGTGCTATGGTATAGAATCAGAACCAGCAAATTATTATTATCATGGATATGTCCCAATATCATGAAGGCAGACTTAAATGTTGATATAACCTAGCCAACTACAACTTGATTTGTTGTAGATAAGATGTTGGAGCATATTTTGATATCTGGACTTATCAGAGAGCTGGGATAATAATTTATGATTAAAAGAGTATCTGAATTAGGTTTTAAAATAGAAATAATTTTCACTGATTTTAATACGTATTGTCAATTCAATTTATTTTTATATAATTTTATAATTTCATTAAAATTGTTGATATCTGTTATTTCAGTTTCTTGCACAAAGATGGTTTGAAACCATCTGGTTTAAGAGATCTACCTAGGTTAAGACCTGAGGTTGCATCTTCAAACTTCTTCAAGAGATACATCAAATGATATATTTGCCAATTCAATTTATTTTTATATAATTTTATAATTTTATTAAAATTGTTGATATCTGTTATTTCAATTTCTTACACAAAGATGGTTTGAAACCATCTGGTTTAAGAGATCTACCTAGGTTAAGACCTGAGGTTGCATCTTCAAACTTCTTCAAGAGATACATCAAATGATATATTTGTATATAATTTAGTGATCAAGCAATGTGGCAACCCATTTAGAATGAAACCAGTCGGAAAATTGTCAGTTATCATCTTCACTGATATTTGGTTTTAGAGACATTCATTTCTTTGCAAGTGTCATGCAAAACTGAGGAGATACCTTGTGGCTGTATATTACAATTATTTGTAATTGATAATATTTTATTTGAACCATGACTATGTTTAAATAGACTGGTTGACCACTTCAAAGGAATTGTTTCCCACTCAGCATATTTAGCACTTGTTTTGGACTAAAAAATAAATTGGTTTGATGTATAACATAATTCGAGTTTATTCTGTGTGGGCATTAGAGAATTATGTTTATCTGAAGCAAAGCAAAATAACTTCAATATTGAGCTGGAAATGTAATTTTCAAGGGTCATTTTTCCTGTTTTGATAATAAGAATACTATGGACTGTGGATGTAACAGCTGTCTATCTCAGAGTATTATTCTTCATACATTCTGCATTTGTAACTTGATTGATGATATAACTTCCACACCTCTCAATTGTATAGATTTTCACAGAATGTCCAGATTTTGGCCTCATATTTTTGGTCCATTTTTCATAAAATTGTGGTTTTCTGGCAAAATAGTGCTAAATCATTAAAGAGTTAGAAAATAATGACCGACATTTGAGTTTCAGACTTTATATCCTTCAGAAAAGTCATGCAACTGCAAAACATGTTATTCTATAAACTTTCTAAGTTTGTAAGAGCAATATTTAAAAATTGTCTGTTTTTTTGCTTTTGTCCCACATTTATTTATAGCTTTGTCCAGATTTCTTGCGCTAAGAGGTTGAGAGGTATGATAATTTGTTTTATACCCTTCTCTTGAAGTAGATGTGGATTCAGAGGTAGGTTCATAGGGTACCTGTCAAATCTTCAAATGCTCATAATTTTGAACGTTACATGGTCGAGACCAAACGTTTCAAAATTTTGAGTGCTCGAAGATAGACTTTCAATGTCACCATATGGCGCAGATAGGGAGAATTTCCCTTTTCTGCACTGAAGTGCAGTCTCAGAGTTGGTATAATTAAGTAGGGAGGGTGTGGGGTGCAGGGGGGCTTGCCCCCTTTCTACACTGTTAAAGTGTTTTTTTCTGTATTTTCTTTTTTTTTTTTTTTTATGTTCGAACATCCAAATGTTGAACATTTGGTCCCAACCATGTAATGTTCGACATTTTGGATGTTTGAACATTTAACATAGACCCGGTTCATAGGTAGGTACTAGGCTATTGGCCCTAGGGCCTATATCAGCCTAGCCATAAAGGTACCCTGGCTTTCGCCACCCATGAAAATTATTTTCCTGTGCCCCTGTCGAGCAGAGCCACAGAGATGATCCCTGGGGTAAATTTCCCATTTCCCATCCAATCATCAAGATTTTTCTTGAAGACTGCTAATGAGGAGCTATGTTTGATATAGATGGGTAGTTTGTTCCAGAGTATGGGAAGTCTCTGGGACAGGAATCTATCTCTCCAGCATATTCTGTTTATTGTGGTGACAAGGTTTAGGTCCCTAGAGCATGTAGTCGGATGGATTGGGATTTCTTAAAGTGGAGCATGTTCAACAGCTCTGAGTTTGACATAGCTTTGTATGTTAGGTAGAGATTGCCTCTGAGTAGGCGATATGCGATGGAGTAAAGCTGGAGTTTTTTGAGATGGTCTGCATAGGCCATCTGTTTGAGGCCAGTAATCCTCTTTGTGAGATATTTCTGCAGCCTTTCCAGTTGTTGTAGATGTCTTGTGAGGTACATATCAAAAGGGGCGTTGTACTCTATAATGGGTCTAATGAGTGATGAGTAGAGGGGAACAGTGAGCTCTTTCTTTCTGGATGAGAATCCTTTTGTGATGAGATGAGCCACTTAGAAGGATTTTCTGACTACTGTGGCAATGTGATGTTCAAAGGAGAGACTACTGTCCACCTGTGTCCCAAGGTCTCTTATCACACTTTTGGTGTTACGTAGACTACCACCTGTCTGGTAGCTCATGGGCACAGAGTTTTTACCAAAGGGGATGACAATGCACTTTTTGGCATTGAGCTTGAGGCTATGGCTTTAACACCAGGCATCTGTCTCAGCAAGGCCCTTTTGTAGGATGTCCACATCGTTAGGAGTTTCGATTATGGCTCCTATTTTGCAGTCATCTGTGAACTTCATTAGCCAAAGACCTTCTGTGTTAGCCTGTACTCCAGAAAAGTAGATACCAAACAGGAGAGGACCCAGGACTGAACCATGTGATACTCCACTTGTCACTGGTCTGAAGTCGGATTTGGAGTCTGCTACTTTCACAGTGTGGGTTCTGTCAGTGAGCCAGTTGGCAACCCATCTTGTGTCATAGGGATTTATACCTAATTTAGTGAGTTTATCTATAATTCCAGAGTGGGGGATGGTGTCAAAAGCCTTGGCAAGATCTAGATAGGCTGTGTGAGCCACCTTACCCTTGTCCATGGCTTTGGTGACTGCTTCAAAGAAGCCTATCAGGTTTAGGAGACATGATCTGCCTTTTACAAATCCGAAATGGGTGGATTCCAGAATTTGGAGATTACCAGTGTCTTTGTTTATAAGTTCCATGATGATACATTCCATGGCCTTGCAGAGAAGGCTCGTTAGGCTAATGGGGTGGTAGTTCTCGGGGTCCATGATGGCTCCCCCTTTGTGGAGTGGGATAACCATCACTGTGCACCATTCAGTGGACACAAAGCCTGAGGTGAGGCTATGATTGAACATGGTGCTTAGGTAGGGTGCCAGTTCATTCTTTAGTTTGTATAGAACACAGCCTGGGATGTTGTCAGGTCCCATGGATGCTGTGTTCTTGACTTCATCTGTTTCTTTGATCTCAGCACTTGTTCAGAACTCATTGCAAGCACTAAATAAGTTACAAATTACTACATCACTCAACTTTCCTCACTTGTCTAGAGGAAAACAGTTTTTAGTACTTAATAAATAAGCACCTATTCAGGCATGTCTAAAGGTCAGCTCCTGGTGTTTTCTCCTGTCTACCTGATGAATCTGGGCATCTTGGGACAATGCAGCAATTGTCTCATGTACACAGACAACCATCTCCTCCTACCACCCAACACTATGACCTGTGAGAGATGCACTTATATAGCCAAACTGGAAGCAAAGCTCTCTTCACCAAAGACTGGCCTAGACAGTCAAGAGGAGAAGGTAAACACTTGCAACACACCACACTCATCACATAGTCCCTCAAAACCTACACCACCAAAACACACACACACAGAACCACAAAACACACACCTACATTCGTGGAGGCACTCAGTATAAATCTGCCCAAATGACAGAGACCTCCAAAGCAGAAATGCAAGCAGCCTCCACCCCCCAACACAACCCAAGTGACACATAGCCCACATACTCAGTGTGCCACTCAACTACAGCCCATAAGGCATAATGTACCCAACACTCTAGTCATAGGTCACTCTATAGTCAGGCACACTGATGTTCCACTCATCAGGCTAAACAAGGAAAAAGTTACTGTCAGCTGCCTGTCAGGTGCCAGGATCTGCCACATAATGCATGCACTCAGGTCACTCCACAACAAGTACAAATATGACTCTGGCATTGTCCATGTTGGTGTGAATGACCTGAGATGTACCTCCCTGGACTACATGAAAAGAGACATGGAGGAGCTCACTGATCTTGTAGCCCAGGCTGGTATGACCCTAGCCCTGAGTAGCATCCTGCCATCACCCAGAATGACACCACAGTACAAGGACAAAATGATTGACCTTAACAATTGGCTAAGCTTCTGGTGTCATTCTAAGGGAATCCAGTATCTGTCTGCCTGGGATGACATGATTGACAGACCAAGCTGCTTTGCCAGAGATGGCCTGCACCTGTCGCCCTTGGGATTCCGGATACTGGCAAAGGCTGTTGCCACCCCTATAGTGCCTTATTTAGGCAAGGTTCAAATGATGAATTCACCACCGTAACAGGTACAAGCAAGCAAAATCTGAGGGTAATGCTACTCAATGCTAGAAGTCTAAACCTCAAAATGTACTCACTCGAGGCACTCCTTAAAATGGAGAACATTGACATCTGTGCAGTGACAGAGACCTGGTTCAAAGCTCCAGAGAGCACCCCTGCATTACCAGTCTATAATTCATACCACACCTTTCGGCCACCAAACCCGGACCGAAACACTAAAGGTGGAGGCGTGTCCATATTCATTAAGGATATCCACACCTCCAAGCTAGTTGCTCAGCATAATGCATCCGAGATTATCCAAGTTCAACTAACTCTGGGCAAAACTGCATTCCAGATTGTAGCTTGCTACAGACTCCCCCACCATGCCCCAGGATTCCCACTCCTCTTTTCTTGATACACTGGAAAATATTAAGGTACAACCCAACACTCTAATAATGGGTGATTTCAACTACCCTACCATTAACTGGGAAAACTACTCATGTACCAACTCGTTTACTCAACATTTTCTGGAAATTATCAATTTCAATGCTTTGGATCAACTTATCCACACCCCCACCAGGGGCAGCAATATCCTAGGCCTGGTCATCACCAACATGGGTGACCGGTGTTCCACACCAGAGGTCAGCTCCTCGTTGGTCAGATCCGACCACAAGCTAATCACCCTAGACATCCACATCCCGCTCCCACCCCCCATTAGGAAAACAACTGTAAAAAATTTCTCCAAAGCCAACTTCATGCTTCTTAAGACAGAAATGGCAAACGTCACGACACCCATGCAGACGGGCAATAGAGGTACGACTGCTGAATCCTACACAAATGCACTTTATAAGCACTTACACGAGTGCATGGATCGTGCTATCCCTAACAGAACCAAGATGCTATCCTCCAAAAAAAGGAAGCCAATCTGGTGGTCTTCTGCCATAAACAAACTCTACAACAGAAGAAAGAAACTGTTGCAAAAAAGAGTAAAATCCCATGATTGGAATAACTCCCTGGTCAGCCTCAGTAAGAAGCTGAGATCCCTCATAAAATCTTCCAAAGCTAGTTATGAAAACAAAATTGCCACTGATTCTAAAGACAATCACAAAGCATTCCATAGCTCTGTCAAAAATCACAATGGCAACACTCAGATCTGCTCTTTGTTACAGCACAATGACACTAAATATACAGAACCAACTGATATTGCCAACATCCTGGCAGATAGGTTCAGTGCTAACTTTACCCCCCTCTCACCCCCTAAAGGGCCCATCTTTATACCAGAAGAATGCAAAGTTCCTGTAATCACGGCTGCACAGGTAAAAACTTCACTCTCCAAAGCCAAGAACACAGCATCCATGGGACCTGACAACATCCCAGGCTGCCTTCTACATGAACTACAGAATGAACTGTCACTCCACCTAAGTACCATGTTCAATCATAGCCTCACCTCAGGCTTTGTGGCCATTGAATGGCGCACCATGACAGTTATCCCACTCCACAAAGGGGGGGGGCCACAACAGACCCAGGGAACTACCACCCCATTAGCCTGACGAGTCTTGTCTGCAAGGCCATGGAATGTATCATCATGGAACTCATAAACAAAGACATTGGAGATCTCCAAACTCTGGAACCCACACAGTTTGGGTTTGTAAAAGGCAGATCATGTCTCCTAAACCTGATTGACTTCTTTGAAGTAATCAGCAAAGCCATAGATGAGGGTAAAGTGGTTCACACAGCCTATCTACATCTCGCCAAGGCATTCAACACTATCCCGTACTCCGGAATTATAGATAAACTCACTAAACTAGGTATAAATTTCTATGTCACAAGATGGGTTGCCAACTGGCTTACTGACAGAACCCACACAGTGAAAGTAGCAGACTCCAGATCAGACTTCAGACCAGTGACAAGTGGAGTACCACAGGGTTCAGTCCTGGGTCCTCTCCTGTTTGGTGTCTACTTCTCTGAAGTACAGGCTAACACAGAAAGTCCCCTTAGAATGACACCAGAAGCTTAGCCAATTGTTGAAGTCAATCATTTTGTCCTTGTACTGTGGTATCATTCTGTGTGATGGCAGGATGCTACTCAGGGCTATGGTTATACCTGCTTGGGCTGCAAGATTGGGGAGCTCTTCCATGTCTCTTTTCATGTAGTCCAGGGAGGTACATCTCAGGTCATTCACACCAACACAGTCAATGACAGATTCATATTTGTACTTGTTGTGGAGTGACCTGAGTGCTTGCATTATGTGGCAGATTCTGGCACCCAACAGGCAGCTGACAGTAACTTTCTCCTTGTTTAGCCTGGTGAGTGGAACATCAGTGTGCCTGACTATGGTCACTTAGAACTAGAGTGTTGGGTACGTTGTTATGCCTTATGGGCTGTGGTTGAGTGGCACACTGAGTTTGTGGGCTATGTGTCATTTGGGTTGTGTTGGGGGGGTATGTGTCATTTGGGTTGTGTTGGGAGTAGACGTTGCTTGCATTTCTGCTTCAAAGTTCTTTTCAGGGTCAGTCTTAGAAATCAATATATAATCCACAGCCGGTAAAGCCTTTACTTTTTCTTGGCCAACCGCATATACCTCCACAAGTCTGATTCCTTATTATAGGTGTCAAAGGCTCTCAGTACAAGACACAGAAAAGGGGAGAAAGGGCACCTGTACTTTGCTCCCCTTGACAATACAAAGGACCATGAAAATCCTACATGTCTCTTACTTTGTGGCCTGGATGTCTCATAAACTGCCTATATCAGGTCAATGAACTCACTTGAAAAAAAATCACAACTTGAACAAATTGCATTTTGAAGAAGTCACAGGTGATTCTAAAGATACAAGCACATTTAATAAACAGGAAAAATTGTTTCCATCTTGGATTATGCTATTTAGTTTTATCCTAACTGTGGACAAGTGGCTTATTACTGCTTTCATGGTCATTTTTAAACTAAAACTTACAATCCTCCACCGATCATTGTCTGTTAGATGAGGTCTATATTTTGTTAGTGAATACTACCATAATCAAATTATAGCTGTAATTTAGCCCTGTTAGCTCTGAAATACACAATATAAGGGTGGTAATATTAATTATTTCCTTCTTTTGGAATTAAAGCAATGAGTGAGAAGGTCACTGAAAAACCAATCAGTAAAAACAAAATGAAAACTCCAGCAAAGCTAGAACTTCCATTGAGTGACCTCCAAGACCTCTTGTATCAGAGGCACATGGGATATATGCAAATGATCCTTATGAACATCAGGTGTTTCAGCCAATTGGCGAGTCTGAATGCCCCTGACTTGTTTCATCATTTTAATGGACAATGTCAGGCCAATAAAGCCAAACCCCACTAGCTGTGGATATGCATATTTCGGCCTTGTTATGACCTCATCAGCACAGCACAAGCAGAGTGTTTGACTAAGCATTAGAAACACAGGGTTGTTATACCCAGCTGTTGTCCTACATAGACATTGAAGCGTAATGTAGTGGCTTTTACTAAGTGGTAAATCAAAATGAAATTAAACTAATATAAAATTATGTGAACAATTCTTTTGTTGTAAATACTGTAAATGAAATTGTTTTGCTATTTTTTGTATATAACTGTTAACAACATATATTTTAAGAAAGCAGGAGTCTCACTGTATTAGAGTTACTTTTCAAGTTTGTTGATTAATGAAGCCATCCAGTATGTATAAAATGGAGGACTAAAGTCAGCCAGTCCACCATTGTTGGCCCTATATGAAGGGATTTTTCTTTGCCTGTTGTAGTAATTCTGGGTGAAGTATGGCCAAGTAAAGAGAAACCTGGAAGCAGTGATCAAAAGGGACCACAGCATCTTTCCATCCCAAGGTAAATTGGAGGAAAGACAGTTGCAGAGAAGCTGAGCGAGGCTTTCTAAGACTGACTGTATGCCTGCTGTAAGTAATAATAATGAAAGATACTTTAACTTGTTCTGTCATTCTACCTGATTATTTAGGAATTTCTTGGGAAAATCTGCATTTTTGTCCTATTTGTGTTCGATAAAACTACACTATTTTACAGATTGGTGGTCTCTGCCAAATTTTAAGTCCAACAACTTGTGGTTATATTAATGTGAAATATACTACATGTTGTTGATTTGAAATGATAAGAGTAATAGGTATATGGTTCTAGTTTAATATTTGCAACAGAAATATTGTGAATTACCTTCATATCTGTCCCACATATCTTCCCCTCCATGGTATATGATGGACCGCTGGTCCTATTCTAATTTCAAGTATATTTATTTTTATATTCCAGTCTCTCACCTATTCCAAACATTAATTTTTTTCTCTCATTATTCTTATAGGTTCATAGGTTCATAGGAGATTACTAGCCCTTACAGGCCTAGCCAATATAACACAATTTTACCTAATATATGACCCTTAGAAGTAAGAGGATGGCATGAGTTTGTGCCTATACCTTGACTATCTTACAGACTGCCCCTGTCCAAAAGGGACATCAGCACTACCCCAGGTGTGAATTTGCAATTCCCCATCAATTGATCCAAACTGCATTTGAAGATGGCCAGGGAAGGGCTCTGTTTAAAGTGAATAGGAAGCCTTTTCCAAGAAGGGAAATCTCTGAGACACATATCTATCTCTTTAGTATGTTTTTTGGAGCCTGTGATTAAGTTTAGATTCCTAGATTGGTTGACTCTCATGCTGTTTGACTTGCAGATGTGTAACAGCTCCATCAGGGCTGGATTTGTGAGTACCTTGTAGGTCAGGCATAGGTCACCCATAAATAGTCGGTAGAAGACAGAGTAAAGGGATAAAGTTTTTAGTCTGTCAGCATAGGTTATGTTGTTTATACCCTGTATTTTCCTTGTGAAAACTTCTGAGGTCACTCCGGCTGTTGTAAGGCTTAGCCAAGTACAAGACAAATTGTGCGTTGTACTCGATTATTGGTCTGATGAGAGCTGAGTACAGCAGGACTATGATTTAATTGAATCTGGATGCCATGCCTTTACTTATAAAGTCATGCCACATAGAAAGACTTCCTCACCACTGTGGACACATGGCAGTCAAAGTTCATGCTACTAGCTATCTCTGTACCTAAATCTCTCACCTTTGTGTCTACTTTTAGGGGTGTGTTATTGATGTTGTAATTTGCAGGGGTATTTAACTTTCCAAAGGGTATGATAATGCATTTTTTTGCATTTAGTTTTAGGCCATGGTTCTAGCAGCAATTATTTGTCTGATCAAGACCCTATTGAAGGATATCTACATTGTTGAGGGAGTCAGTGATTGCCCCCAGCTTGCAGACTTCAGCAGACTTTGTCATCCAGAGACCTTCCACATTAACCTTAACTTCAGAGAAGTATATTCTATGAAATTCTGTCTGAAATGTCCTACACTGTAAATCCTAATACATGTTGCTGCTATATATCCATTGATTTCCAAAAAACACAGTTTTAAAAAGATAGTGTACAGTTGCATAAATTAATTCTGTGCACATTGTTTTGTATACCACTTGTCATTACTGCAAATCATAGACATGGATAGCTAAAATTATAGATGCCTTACCAAAGAATGGCAATGTTTATAAATGGCACACAGGCATGCATAATACACAATAGTATACAGTATACACAAGCGCTATAGATTCAGTTGTTGTGTAGCATGACAATGCTACACAATGCAGCATGGAACAGCTGCTTAATAAGCTAGCATTTATCAGACACATCTTACTAAGTAGCTGTGTCTGCTGCGCTGTGTTATACAACTATGACAAATGAGGATTCAGAAAATTATTACATTCATTAGACAAGATGGCGGAGCTAATATCATTACCATATATGAAAATGAGTGGATATAATGATGTGAAAGTTCAGACTGGCAGGAGCTTGGCTGTGTCAGTCTTTGGCAAAAGGTAGCAGGGATAAGTGGACTTGTGACAGCATGTTTGCCTGCACCACAAAGGCTTCTATTGCCAATACGTTTTTTTTTTATTATACAAAATATTTTACTTATAGGTTAATTCATAGGTTCATACTAGGCTAACTGCCCTTGAGAGCCATTTTAAGCCTAGCCAGTTATCCCCTGTGCGATTCAAACTCTGTACCTTGTGTTTGTAAGGCAAACACATTGACCATTAGGCCACCCTCCCAACTTTAATAATTGCTGTAAAAAATATTGCTGTTCAGCCTTGCATGATAAGCAACATGTCATTAGTGAAGCAGATCAGTGCAGTCATATACCATACAGCAAATATTTATTTATTTATTTGCCTTTTTGACCAGGAAAGTCCATCTGGACAGAGCACATTTTCAGTGGAGGCCTGAGGAGAAAAGTACCATCACAGTACATTTATATTAAGTGAATTTCAGTCAGTTCTCAGAAAAACAACAGTAACATTTCTCAGAAAAAAGTGAACACAATTACAGGACATGTATATACAGTAAAGTATGGGTACATTATTGTTTTCCCATAACTTACACAGTTGAGTTTTTGCTGTCAGTGTGGTGTTTCTGAATCATGTAAGATCTTGGTTTGGGTTGTTTTTAACCTATAATTTCACTCATTTTATAATAAGAAACAGCAGATATGAAAATCCTTATATGTAGGAAATGGGGGGTAAGTGGGATGCACTGATAATTAAAATGTACTAACTTTCATCTATGTTCGCATAAAACAAATTTGATTCTTTAAGTAAGTTAGCAAAAAACAAAGTGATTACATAAATGCTGGCAAACAATGAAATATAACTTGTGATATACCCAGTAAAATGCATTGTATTATAAACATTAGGTATAAATATTATTACCATCTATTTATATTAAGCAATAAGTTTTGAAAGACTTCATCAATAAGGGTGAATATGTTAAACAACTGTGTTCTATAAACTTTTACTGAGGTTTTATATATGATACATCCTACTTTACTATGATTGAATTGCTTGTCATCTGTCTTTCATATAAATATTAATTGCTTATACAATAAGTAGACATTTATATTGTATTAGAATTCTGTCTAATCTACAATAGTACTATATATGTTCAAAACAATATAAATATTGCTTTTTCCTAAATATTCTCCATATGATAATTCAATTTATGGAGCTCAGATGTTCTGGATTGTCAAGGTATGAGTGATAATCTGATGGACTTAGGTTTATCCATCAGATTAGGAACGATTTTCATTCCATGGTTAGTACTGATCTTCTTTTTGTTAACATTTATTAATTTAAATTTATTTCACAAAAACATTTTTAGTATGTCTGAACAAAACATTACTTTATTGGTAAACATTCAAAGTATAAAATTGATAATTTCCTTTAAAAACTCAAACATATACTTTATAGTTATCAGAGGAAAATGTTTAATAGTCAAAATAAAACAAAAAATACATAGTCTAAATAACTTATGATGGATTTAACTTTATTATCTTTAAATACCAATGGCTTAAACAATCCTAGCAAGAGATCAGATCTACTGAAATATTTAAAACTGAACAAAGTACAAATTGTCTTCCCTCAAGAAACTGATTTCAAAGCAAATGATAATTACAAATGGAATCCTAAGGAATATATGATATTGGTGCAATCCACTTATAAAGACAAAAGGGGTAACAATTTTATGGAAAACAAATGTGATTAACCCAGAAATCATTTATAAGTATGAAGATAAAGAAGGCCTTATGGCATTACTAATAGTTAATTATAATAACAGAATATGAACCCTAGCCAATCTATACTGGTTCCCAAGCATTGGAAAAGGAACTGTTAAAAATCAGTTGGATTTCATTTCCAATAATTATAAAGGCAAATTAATATTAGGAGGATATTTTAACTGTATATTTGATATTTTTGAAACTACAAATAAATGACCACTGCATACACGTGATGTATCAAAAGCTTTAAACAAGTGGGTAGAATCATTTCATCTTGTAGATGCTTTCAAATTTAAAGAAGATAAATATTTATTGTTTCCCCATCAAGATCACAGATCTGGTACCCAAACTAGAATAGATAAAATATTTGCTGCCCATGACTTATACTAGAAAATCATTAATTTCTCAATCACTCCCTTCCCCTTTTCAGACCAAAATTCATTGATACTAAAACTTCAAAATGGGTACAAACCATTAATCTTTAACTCCAGAATTCCTGCATATATAACTAAAATTAAGGAGATCAAACCCTGGTTATTACCAGAATTACAGTTCTTCTTAGATGTTAATTACACCACAGAGATAAATAAAATAATGATATGAGACACATTAAAAGCTTACATATATGGTAAAACCCTAACTTGGTATAAAAAAAAATCAGAGAATGGGATTCTGAATTATTAGATGTACAATCCAAACTTTTGTCAGTAAAAGCTGAAAAACAATCAAAATCATTTGGAGATGAAAAAGAAAGTAGAAGTATTAAACCATAAATACAATGAAATTCTAACACATAAAACTAGTTTAGCTTTAGAAAAACTAAACAGTAATACCTTGGCTGCTTCTCCCAAATATCTAAATAATTTATCCACAAGAATCAAAATACAATCAAAAGCTAATAACATTAAACGTATCTTCCATGAAAAGAAAGAGACAATGTCTTGGATATAGGTGACATTCTTGATGCCTATAGAAATCACTATATGGAACATTTCTAAAAGGAAAATATACATATTGATCAATTAAATATTGATGAAAAATGTTCTAATATAAAAAATTACCAGAAAAATTAAAACTAGATCTGCAAGCACCCATATCCTACAAAGAAATTACAGATACAATAAAAGAGGGTAGAAATAATAAAGCTCCAGGTATAGGTGGCATAATTATGGAAATATATAAACTTTTTCCTTCAAAGATATTATCCCTCTTCCATAAAACTCTATTAGAAATTTAGTCACCGGCTTTAATACCATCCTCTTGGAGATATTCCTTAATCGCACCAATCCTAAAGGAAAACAAATCCCCAAACCTCTGTACCTCATATAGACTGATATCATTATTAAATAATGACTACAAGATATTTATGACAATATTAACTAACAGAATGCAAATACCACTATCCAAAACACTAAATAATGATCAAACTGGATTTATATATCATAGACACACACATGACAATACTAAAAGGATAATTTCTGTTATAGATTATGTTAATAAAGAAAATAAACACTCATAATTGGCCTTAGATATAGAGAAAGCATTTGATCTCCTTAATTAGGACTATTTATTCAAAATCCTAATGCTATTTGAATTTCCTGCATCCTTTGTTCATCTCCTAAAGAATATATATATATACAAATAATTTAGTGTATGTCAAGTTAGGTTCTTTTACCTCTGAATCTATACATATAACAAAAGGCACTAAACAAGGATGTCCCATGTCACCAATTCTGTTTGCTCTGGCTATTGAAATATTGGCAGATTCAATTCATAACAATATAAAAATCAATGGAATTTATGTTTATGAGCAATACAAATCTAAATAAATGCTATTTGCTGATGACATATTACTAACATTATCTAATACAAAAGAGACATTAAAAGAATTAGAATTATTAATTGACAAATTTTACATGACTTTAGGACTCCATTTCAATAAATCAAAATCAAAATTTTTATTTTTACATAAAAACAAAGAACTGCAGACTAAGGGGGATCACATCATAGGGAAACAAGACTCTACCTTAAAATATCTAGGAATTGAGTTATGCAAGGATAATAATGAATTAGTCTAAAAAACTACAATAATATCATCAATACAATTAAAATCTCTGTGGAAAAATGGACAAAATAATATTAACATTTGAAGATAGACTACAGTTAATAAAAATGGTTTTACTTCCCAAAATTTTATATATAGCCTTGGCAATACAACTGTTACCAGAAAGGAATATACTTAAAGAAATAAACTCATGCCTAATAAAATTTGTATGGTTTCTCAAAAGAAACAGGATAGCTTTAGGTTCATAGGTTCATACTAGGCTATCTGCCCTGGGGCAATTATAAGCGTAGCCCAATTCTGCATGGCTTACGCCACCCCTTGATTTGAGTATACTGTGCCCTTTTTAAGGTTTAGTTTACTGTGCCTCTGTCTAATAGTGACACGGGAGTAATCCCTGGGATAAACCTATGATCCTCCATCCACCTATCGAGATTTTTCTTGAAGAGATTCAGTGAGGTGCTCTGCCTCACATGAACTGGAATTCTATTCCAGAGCGAAGGGAGCCTCTGGGTTATGAACCTATCCCTCCAGCAAGTTCTATTTATTTCTGTGCTGAGGTTCAAGTCCCTCGAGTGTGTGGCTCTAAGGGATTTAGATTTACTGAGGTGGAGCATGTCCATTAATTCTGGATTTGACATAGCTTTGTATGTCAGGCATAGATCGCCTCGAAGTAGGCGGTATGCAACTGAGTAGAGCTGGAGTTTTTTTAACCGAGCAGCATATGGCATCTTTTTGAGACCCTTGATCCTCTTGGTGAGATACTTTTGGGTTCTTTCTAATTGCTGCAGGTGTCGGGTAAGGTACATCCAAAAAGGGGCATTGTATTACATGATGGGCCTGATGAGGGATGAATAAAGGGGCACGATTACCTCTCTTGATCTAGATGTGAAACCCTTCGTGATGAGGTGGGCTATGTAGAAGGTCTTTCTAACCACTTTGGTAATATGGTTTTCAAAGGAGAGATTGCTATCAACTTGGGTCTCCAGGTCCCTAATAAATTTCTCTGTACTTAATGGGTTTCCGCCTATGTGGTAATTTGTGGGCACATTGTTTTTGCCAAAGGGTATGACTATACATTTTTTGGCATTTAGCTTTAAACCACGGCACTGGCACCAGTTATCTGTCTCCGTGAGACCTTTTTGAAGGATGTTAGTGTCAGCTGGAGAGTTGATTATGGTGCCCAGTTTGCAGTCATCTGTGAACTTGGTGAGCCATAGTCCTCCCACGTTTGCCTGTACCTCGGAAAAGTATATACCGAACAATAGTGGTCCCAGGACAGAACCCTGTGGGATGCCACTTGTGACCGGTTTCGAGTCTGACATGGCTCCAGCAACTCTCACTCTGTGGGTTCTGTCTTTGAGCCAGTTTGTGACCCATCTTGTGACATAGGGGTTTATATTTAAGCTGGATAGCTTATCTATGATGCCCGAGTGGGGAATTGTGTCAGATGCCTTTGCAAGGTCCAGATAGGCTGTGTGGACAACCTTCCCTTCGTCTATGGCTTTGGTGACTGTTTCGAAGAAGTCAACCAGGTTCAAAAGGCAAGCTCTGCCCTTGACAAAGCTGAACTGGGTAGGATCTAGTGTCTGTAGGTACCCAATGTCTTTGTTTATGAGCTCCATGATGATCCTCTCCATAGCCTTGCAGACTAAGCTAGTCAGTCTTATGGGGCGATAGTTTCCAGGGTCCGTAGAGGTTCCACCTTTGTGGAGTGGGACCACTGTTGCTGTACGCCATTCTGTGGGCACATATCCTGTAGTGAGGCTGAGATTGTATAGCTGTTTTATTTGAGGGATTAGTTCCTCTTGGAGTTCATGTAGGATGCAACCTGGGACGCCATCTGGTCCCATGGAAGCAGTGTTTTTTGCTTTGGGGAGGGCAGCCTTCACCTGAGCATCTGAGATGTTTGGGAGGGGTGGAGAAGTTTGCACTGAACCTGTCTGCCAGGATATTGGTGATGTCTGTGGGTTCAATGTATTTTTTGTCGTTTAGAATCAACTCAGAACAAGTCTGGGAGTTGCATCCCAGGTTTCTAACATAACTGATAAAAAGCCTTATGATTGTCTTTGGTGTCCTGTGCAATTTTTCTCTCGAAGCTGACCTTGGAGGATTTTATGAGGGATCGTAATTTTTTGCTAGTACTGATCAGAGATGCCTTCCCTATTAGGGATTTTGCTCTATCATATAGTAGCTTCCTCCTTCTGTTGTGCAGTTTATTTATGGCATGGGTCCACCAGACTGGATGCCTGCCTTTGGATGATTGAGTCTTGGTTTTGTTTGGGATAGCATGATCCATGCATTCCTGGAGATGCCCGTAGAATGCATTTATATAGGATTCTGCAGTTTGGGCCGTAGTTTCCACTGGCCCTGGGGCCTTGAAGGATTCCACTTCAGTTTTGAGAAGTGAGAAGTTCGCTTTTGAGAAGTTTTTCACTGTGGTTTTTTGGGCTGGGGGTAGGGTCGGGATGTGGACATCCAGTGAAATTAATTTATCGTCTGATCTTACCAATGAGGGATATACTTCTGGTGTGGAGCATAGAGTCCCCATGTTGGTAATGATCAGGTCTAGTATGTTGTCCCCTCTTGTGGGAGTGGTGACTAGTTGTTCCACGACATTTGAGTTTATAATTTCCAGGAACCTTTGGGCTAAGGTGCTGGGGCTTGAGTAGTGCTCCCAGTCAATGTTTGGGTAGTTGATGTCACCCAATATAATGGTGTTCGGAGAGATCTTCATGTTCTCCAATGTTTTCAGGAAAGCCGAGTGGGATTCCTGACTTTGAGAGGGTGGTCTTTAGGATGCTATAAACTAAAAAGCAGTCTTGCCCACTGTTAGTTGCACATGGATGGTCTCTGATACTTCGTGCAATGCCACTAACCTGGAGGTGTGGATATCCTTGATAAATATGGAAACTCCCCCTCCTTTTGTGGTTCGGTCCGGGTTTTGGGGCCGAACAGCATGATATGAGGTATAGCCTGGTAGTGCTGGGTTGCTCTCTGGAGCCTTGAACCAGGTTTCTGTCACTGCACAGATATCAATGTTCTCCATACTGAGGAGAGCTTCGAGTGCGTGCATCTTGAGGTTAAGACTTCTGGCGTTTAGCAGCATTACCCTTAGTTTCTTGTTCCTTGTGCTGTCTATGGGGGTGGGTTTGACTTTTGAGCCTTGCCTAAAAAAGGCACTATGGGGGTGGCAAGAGCCTTTGCCAATATCCAAAAGCCCAGTGGTGACAGGTGCAAGCCATCCCTAGCAAAGCAACGTGGCTTGTCGAACATGTCATCCCAGGCTGACAGACACTGGATCCCCTTTGAATGACACCAGCATTTTAGCCAATTGTTAAAATCGATCATTTTGTCTTTGTACTGTGGCATCATTCTAGATGAGGGTAAGATGCTGCTCAAGATCAGGGTCATACCAGCCTGTGCTACATGATCAGAGAGCTCCTCTATGTCTCTTTTCATGTAGTCCAGGGAGGTACGTCTCAGGTCATTCACACCAGCATGTACAATGACTGAGTCATATTTGTATTTGCTTTGGAGTGACCTGAGTGCTTGCGTTATGTGGCGGATCCTAGCACCCAACAGGCAGCTCACCATGACCTTCTCTTTGTTCAGCCTGGTGAGCGGGACATCAGTGTGTCTGACAATAGAGTCACCTATTACAAGAGTATCAGGTGTGTTATTCAGCCTTAAGGGCTGTGGCTGCTTGGCACACTGACTTTGTGGGTTATGTGTTGTGTGTGTTTTGTTTTGAGGTAGCGTTTGCTTGGATTTCTGCTTTGGAGGTCTCTGTTCCTTAGGTAGATTTTTATTTAGAGCCTCCGAGTATGTTTTTGTGTATTTATGTGTTTGGTTCGCTGATGTGGTGGGACTATGTGATACTGGAATTGTGTTGTGTGAGGTTACCTTCTCCTCCTGACTGGTTACACCAGTTTTGAGATGAGAGAGCTCAGCCTCTAGTTTGGCTAAATAGTTGCATCTCTCACATATATTTGAACCTGTTTGGAGGAGGAGAGGGTTGTCCGTTAGCATGAGACAGTTGTAACATTGCCTCAAAATTCCCAGATTCACCAGCTGGACTGGAGAGGAAACCATTGACTGACCTTTGGACATGCTAGAGTAATATAGGGAAACTGAATTTAAGACGGACCAATAGAGGACAGGGTAATCGTAGAGAGTATGAGAGTAAGTAGTGCTTATGGTTTAATAGTGCTAACTTGTAGGATTACTTAATTGGACCAGTGAAGGGCCTTAGAATGAGAATATGGTGTTTAAATTGAGAGATAGAGCGGTTCTAAGGGAAAAAGTGAAGAGCAGACTTTGTGGAGCCAGGAATAGTTTAAACCCAATTAGGCGGCGCTGCCCGCTGTTGTGCTATGCACAAAAATGTGCAAAACCATGCAAAAGAGGGTTTTAAGAGAGGAAGATGAAGGAGTTTTGGAATTGACCCAAAATGGCCAATAAAACTACAGTTTCAAGTCAGTAACCACTCCCACAGGGGCAGGCAGGCTGCTCAATGTTTTTCACTGCCACTGATCAACAGAGAGAGATTTCCCTTTAGCCCAAGCAAAAAATGGCCTCACAGAAACTTACAAACAGTTCAAGAACAGCAAGTCTGTAACTGAACTTTTTTAAATCTCAGAAAAGTGGGAAAAAAGCAAGATTTTTTTTTCAGAGATAGCAGAGGTTCACAAGTATCAACAAGTTATAACAGTGCAGTAAATGACCCCACACAAGAGTGCTAGGCCAAAGACAGATAAAATGCAAGTTTTGAGAAAAAAATGATTTTAAAAATAAGTGCAAACAGGAAATTTAGTAAACAGCTCTAGGTTGAGCTCTAAATACAGTTACTAATGCAGAAATCAAGTTTAACAAGCCAGAAAATGCTCAAAATAGGTGGCTATGCAGAAAAACTTAGCAAATAAACAGAGGAAAAATACTTAAAATTTCAAAAGTGGCTCCTTTCTTCTCTCAGAATTTTCTCGTCTTGGTGGGTGCTTCACCAACAGCCAACAAGCCTGAAAAGATGCCAAAACCATGAGGCAACCAGGTTTTAAGAGAGGAAGATGAAGGAGTTTTGGAATTGACCCAAAATGGCCAATAAAACTACAGTTTCAAGTCAGTAACCACTCCCACAGGGGCAGGCAGGCTGCTCAATTTTTTTCACTGCCACTGATCAACAGAGAGATTTCCCTTTAGCCCAAGCAAAAAATGGCCTCACAGAAACTTACAAACAGTTCAAGAACAGCAAGCCTGTAACTGAACTTTTTTAAATCTCAGAAAAGTGGGAAAAAGCAAGATTTTTTTTTTTCAGAGATAGCAGAGGTTCACAAGTATCAACAAGTTATAACAGTGCAGTAAATGACCCCACACAAGAGTGCTAGGCCAAAGACAGATAAAATGCAAGTTTTGAGAAAAAAATGATTTTAAAAATAAGTGCAAACAGGAAATTCAGTAAACAGCTCTAGGTTGTGCTCTAAATACAGTTACTAATGCAGAAATCAAGTTTAACAAGCCAGAAAATGCTCAAAATAGGTGGCTATGCAGAAAAACTTAGCAAATAAACAGAGGAAAAATACTTAAAATTTCAAAAGTGGCTCCTTTCTTCTCTCAGAGTTTTCTCGTCTTGGTGGGTGCTTCACCAACAGCCAACAAGCCTGAAAAGATGCCAAAACCATGAGGCAACCAGGTTTTAAGAGAGGAAGATGAAGGAGTTTTGGAATTGACCCAAAATGGCCAATAAAACTACAGTTTCAAGTCAGTAACCACTCCCACAGGGGCAGGCAGGCTGCTCAATGTTTTTCACTGCCACTGATCAACAGAGAGATTTCCCTTTAGCCCAAGCAAAAAATGGCCTCACAGAAACTTACAAACAGTTCAAGAACAGCAAGCCTGTAACTGAACTTTTTTAAATCTCAAAGTGGGGAAAAAAGCAAGATTTTTTTTTTGTTTTTTCAGAGATAGCAGAGGTTCACAAGTATCAACAAGTTATAACAGTGCAGTAAATGACCCCACACAAGAGTGCTAGGCCAAAGACAGATAAAATGCAAGTTTTGGAAAAAAAAATATTTTAAAAATAAGTGCAAACAGGAAATTCAGTAAACTGCTCTAGGTTGTGCTCTAAATACAGTTACTAATGCAGAAATCAAGTTTAACAAGCCAGAAAATGTTCAAAATAGGTGGTTATGCAGAAAAACTTAGCAAACAAATAGAGGAAAAATATTTAAAATCTCAAAAGTGGCTCCTTTCTTCTCTCAGCGTTTTCTCCTCTTGGTGGGTGCTTCACCAGCAGCCAACAAGCCTGAAAAGATGTCAAAACCACAAGGCAACCAGGTTTTAAGAGAGGAAGATAAAGGAGTTTTGGAAATGACCCAAAATGGCCAATAAAACTACACTTACAAGTCAGTAAACACTCCCACAAGGGCAGGCAGGCTGCTCAATGTTTTTCACTGTCACTGATCAACAGAGAGACTTCCCTTTAGCCCAAGCAAAAAATGGCCTCACAGAAACTTACAAATAGTACTTTAATACAAACTTACAAACAGTATATAATACATCATATCAGACCATGGAAACAGGGAGGATTAAACTTTCCTGATATAGAAACATATATAAAATCATTAATATCTAAAACAATCTCAGATTGGATAAGTCCAAATTACTCTGCAAATTGGAAAGAATTACTAACTGTAATATCAATAAATGAATTTGATTTATAAAAAAAATTTCAAATAACAGATAAAAACAATTTGCCATGCCACATATTATGTATTAGTATGCAATACAACATAACTAAACCTACTAAAACTCATATGATTAATTACTACAGTGACTCATTTAAGAAAATTATTAATGCAAATATAGATTTAAAAATCTGGTTTGATCTTTTAACACCATTTATAGTCATAAAGAACTTTCCACTTTGCAAACAGCCATATTTTTTTACAGCTAACTGTCACTTCAGCTATGTGTCTGCAGTCAAATGTACCACAGGGAAATGTCTCACTGCCTAGGTACCTGAACCCAGTCTGGAGCTTACTGAAACCATGCCCTTGTCACTCGCAAGCATACTTGTGTGTTTCTCTGTCACCTCATGGATTTGACAAATCTCTGTGGCTTTGCTCAATGTTAAATCATTGTCATGAAGCAAAATCTTTCTCACATCTGCATTATTAATACCGCATACAAGCCTATCCCTTATCAACTCATTATTTTACATTACCAAACCAACACGTTTTAGCTTTGTTTCTCGGGTCAGTTATATAAGCTGCAAAAGTTTCCCCTGGTTTCTGGCCTCTCATGTAAAACAGATGCTTGTCTAATGTAACATTTATCTGGGGGTTACACATTTCTCTGAACGTGGGCTTCAAAGACTTGTGAGTCTTCCCTTGATTCAGCCTGTATAACAATATGACAGTTTTCACCTCCTTCATATACTGCTGGTGCCTACACAAATGAACACTTTCTTTCTATGGCCTCTGACCTAGCTAGGTTTAGCAAAATGAATGCCCTGGTGCATGCAACTCTATCTGCATAGGCTGCTTGTATAAAAATATCATACTCGTGTTCAAATATTCTCCAATTTTCTGCAATATTCTGCTCAAATACAAGTGGTAGGGGCTTTAGAAATCCTTCTGCTTTATTAACACATACCAGTGAAGGGTTTTGTAAATAAGCACAAACATACATACATGCACATATGCCAGAAACTTATGCCAGTATCTGTAACTTTGTTCATTGCCTTTATGCCTCTAAATTTATGCTTTTTTGGACTTTATGAAATTATAGCACCTTTGAATAATTGAACTTTGCAAAATAAAACTCTCAGGCACTGTAATACTCTTGTAATATTGTTTGGCAAGAAATCACCTCTTGTTGTAAGAAACATATCAAATAACTGCACAATGCAAATGAACTGGGCTTCTTTGTAATTATTGCATTGCTAAAGCCATATATTATCATTTTAAAAAACATCTCAAACAACTGCACGATGCAAATGAACTGAGCTTCTTTTGCCCCCAAATCAATAACATTTTGAAGTAATTGCAATTTGAGAATAAGCTGTTCACAGCACACTGAAATTTTCCCAAAATGGCAGTACCTTGCTAGGCAACACTTTATAGTGCAAGAAACCCTCTGTAATGGCGACACTTTGCAACCAGATGCATCCAGCATAATAAACTTTTTGAAATGGCTATACTTTGACTGCATTTCACAAAATAGTTGCACCTTGCACACAATAAACTCTTCAAAATGCATGCACAGTAATAAGCATATACTGCAAGCACTTTTACACATTTTGAGATACTTAGAATAACTTTAGTTATGCTCTTGATGCAATATAAAGTCATAGTTATGCCAAAACACAGCACTTTGCTGAAACACATGCAATTACCTTGCTTTATTTTAGCTTAATGTGCCCTTTTTGCCCTTATTATATTCATTTTTATTGTTTAGGCCCTTTTCATGTCCATTGTACTTTCTTGTGCTCATTTTTATTCTAAAGATGCCCGTTTTGCCTCAAACACACTTGATTTGCTTTAAACATGCTTGTTTTACTTTGCTGTTAATTGTTTCATTAAATACCTTTGTTTTAAACATTTCACTTGGTTAATAAACCTTCTGTGCCTTCTGCTTGCTTAATAATGCAGTTTGTGCCTGTGTAATGCCTGTTTTGTCTTTTTTTATCAAATAAACAGTTTGCGCTACTTCTCAATACCTTTGATTATTTTCTGACTCTTTTTGTGCTCATTTCTCTTGGTTTTACCTTCGCTGTTGTCTCTGCACTTCATGTCTCTGAATATTATTCTCTGCCATCCCAGTACTGACACCATGTTACTCGCCTACTTTTGACACAATAAAAGAGTCTGCATTGGTTTTGTTCAAGCAGTTTTATTTTACACAAACACATCACTATAGAAGTTTACTGACTTAACTTAAGTAACTTATATACAAAGTAACAACTGCAATCATGCATGCTCACTCTCTGGCTGCTCTTTCATAATGGCACTAAGGATTGCACATGTCTGGAATTTATACGTGCATGTACAGTCTTTAACATGCTTCTTAAAGACACAGCACATATTTCATACACTGATCTACAGATTTCTTACAATTTTTCATTATTTTCCTTCTTTTGTTATTAAGTTCATTAATATGGCAGTTCCAGCAGAGAGGTTTATTTCAGAATTTACCATTGTATTTAGGGCAGATGGGCAATGACTTTTGTATTCAGCCATTGATATATGGTAAAAGTCAGAGGTGAATGTGGAAGCCTTCACAGTTGGATCCATTGGTAGGAGATTGTTGGGAATTACGCATAGGCCTTATACAAGCTGAAATAGGTTTCCCAAAGATATATCTCTAAAGAAAGTATCATTTGGTGGTGGGATAGTATACTAAGCCTGACAGAGAAGATGAATGACAAACAAAAGATGAAGTGATGTGGGGTGGGATATAGACAGGGGCTAGGTTGGTAAAGACCAGGTCAAGTACACTAGAGCCTCTAGTGGGTAGTTTTACAGTTTACTCCAGTACACTGGTATAACAAAGTTAATTTGTGGGTAATTGAAGTCCACTAGCAAGAAGACATTTGACCTGCTATTTAACCTAGCCCAGTGATGTTAAGGTAACTTCCATGCTTTCTGTGGATGTTGATGGGGATCTGTAGCTACCAATGAAGTAATAGTTGATTTTGTTAAGGACCATTTGAAGTTTTATGAGCTCCAAGTTAGGGTTTTGGTTTATCTGATGTGAGGTGATGATGTTTTTGACAAATAGACATATTCCCCTGCAGTTATCCAAGAGCCTGAAAGTATGATAGGTGCTAAACCTTAGGAGTACAGTAATTGCACTGAAATCATGTCTCAGTAACTCAATATGAATGTGTTTGAGTTGTAGGAGGGCACAGTTTAGGCATCTTTGTATTTAGACTTGTTACACTGAGTAGTGACACCAGAATCTTTGCTATGAAGGAATGACCAGCAGGGGTATTCTGCCTAAGGAGAGCACTGTGGTGGCAGCAAAGACTTATGCAGATGTTCTGGTATGAGAGGTGTACGCAATCTCTGGCAAAACAAGCTTATCCTATACATTGTTAGAACATTTTCAACATATATTTATATTCAAAACTAAAAACCAAAGTTATGTTTACAATCCAGTTATTATCATCATCAACAACAACCTTCCTTTTCTCCATTTTTCTACATGGGGTTGTCAGCTGTTGACACCTTTCTTGATTCAGTGCAGTATTCCTATCTTCTCCAATGATCATGCCTGACTGTCTCATATTTTCTGTCATGTAATCCCAGCCATCTCTTTGATAGACACCCACATTTCTTCTTGCCTTCTTCCTGTATCTCCCAAACCTTTTTCACCATATTGTCTTCTGCTTTCTTGGACATTGTGCTCAAAACATTGTAAATGGTTCTGTTTGATTTTATCGACAATTACAGCTACTTTGGCTTCGCCTCTGATGTCCTCATTGCTTCTTCTCCTTTCCCTTAGTGTACATCCTACCACACATCTCAGGCACTTTTTCTCCAGCACTTCTCACTTCCTTAACTGCTCTGTCTTCACTGTCCAGGTTTCTGTAACATACAGTAGTAATGGTTGCTCCACTGCTTTGTACACCATACTTTTTTGCTTCTTTGGTATTCTTCTGTCACACACTACCCCTGACACTCTGTGCCACTTGGCTGTAACCCATCTGATTCTAGCTTTAACCTTCTCATTCTAACTTCTCTTCTCCTCAATCACCCTCTCAGGTACTTGAAGATGTTAACCTGTTCTACTATTCTCCCTTCTCTATCAATTTTTAGCTTTTTTTGATTTCCTTATTTGCTGTCATCACAACAATGTTGTCTTTATTTAGTTTTATCCCATGCGCCTTCAGTTTTGCACTCCATTCCCTAACATTTGCTGATGTTCTTGTTCAGAGTCTGCTTGTTATACCACATCATCTGGATACAACAACTTTGTTGAACTGTCCCCTCTAACCTGTGTGTTAATGTGGTCTGTCGCCAGTATGTACAGCAGAGGGCTCAGAGCTGAACTCTAATGCAACCCACTGCCACTGGGAACCCCTCTGTGACTCTGAACACTGTTCATAGTTGTCTCACTGGTTCTTGTACATAGCCTGCACTAATTTTACCATTGTTTCTGGGTCTTCAGGCCATCACAGGATTCCCAAATCAGTTTTCTTGGGATTCCCAAATCAGCTATCTTGGGAACTTCTCATATGCTTTCTCCAAGTCTAGGAATGCCTAATTGGACTCTTTCCAGCTATCTGTCCCACTGCAAATATTAGGTCAGTTGTGCTGCATCCTGATCTGATTAAAAACTGCTCATCTCCCATCTTACCTTTTGTCATTCTGCATATTTGTTTGTCAAAATTCCCCTCCAGCTTTTTCATGCAATATGACAGGAGTTTGATGGCTCTGTATTGGCCACAATTGTGAATGTCCCCTTTGTTCTTATACACTGGCACTAGAATGCATATTTTCCTGTCATCTCAGTCATGCCTTTTTCTCCATACTTCTATGAGTACCCTCTGGAGCCATTCTTCCTCTAAATCACTCATCATCTTCATCATGTCATTGCATATCATTGCTGGAGCCTTCCTGTGTCCTGACAGAGTGCTCTTCAAACTATCTGGAGATATACAGAGCTGAGTATGTTTTTGTGGCACTTCAGAGTTATGTACTGTTAATTGTTGTTTGACTAATTTTATATCATTGCTGGCTGACTTCAGAGTTGTGCACTGTTATTTTTGCTTCACTGTATAGTTTTTCAGATCTCTGCTGAAGGTGTTGGTTTTCCTCTACCCACCCGCCCTACTCATGTCATGTTTAAATTTGGAGGCTTTTACAGTTGCCTGCCCCTATTGTAGATTTGATCTGGGACACTCCCCCCAGTCCCATCTCTTTACCTCATTCTACCTAATAGACTCCTTCTGCACTTGTTTTTAGTCATTTTTAATTTAATTGCATTTTTTTAAAATGTTTGGTCTAACATTGCTACATACTCAAGTGTGCTAGCTTGCACTGCATTTGAATTGTTGTTACTGCTGTTTTAGCTACTTTTCTGTATATATATATATATATATATATATATCTACCTTTCCTGTAACTAGTGTAGTCCAGATTCAGATTAGCTGTATCCAGAACTGTATGTAAGCTTCCGAGCCCCCCCCCCAAGCTTTCTGTGTTGGAGGGAAGCCTTATAGCTTATCATTGGGAGTGGTAAGCACTAGGTAACCTATCTACCACATAAAGAGTGATTCTGGCCCAGAAATTGTAGTTATTGGCCATTTGGGAAGTTTTTCCATCTCTCTCAACTTTCTGATTTAAAAGCCCACATTTGCACTTGTTACCCCCCTTTCCTGTAACTAGTTTAGTCCAGATACAGATTCTTGAATTTGTTTATTTCTGATCAGCACTTGTTCAGAACTTGCGGTAAGCACTAAATAACCTACTAATTACTACAGCACTCAACCTTCCTCATTACCTAGAGAAAAACAGTTTTGGTACTTACTTTCCTCACTTGCTTAGAGAAAAACAGCTCTTGTACTCACTTTCCTCACTTATCTAGAGGAAAATAGTTTTTTATTCAGGCATGTCCAAGGGTTAGCTCCCAGTGTTCTCTCCTGTCAATCTTATGAATCTGGGCATCTTGGGGCAATGTAGAAATTGCCTCATGTACACAGACAACCCTCTCCTCCTACCACCCAACACTACAACCTGCAAGAGATGCACTTATCTAGCCAAACTGGAGGTAAAGCTCTCTCCAACCAAGACTGAACTTGTCAGTCAAGAGGAGAAGGTAAACACTTGCACCACACCACACTCATCACATAGTCTCACTAAATCTACACCACCAAAATCCACACATAGAAACACAAAAACATTCATGGAGGCTCTCAATAATAATCTGGTCAAGCAACAGAGACCTCCAAAGCAGAAATGCAAGCAACCTCCACCCCCCCAACACAACCCAAATGATACATAGCCCACAGACTCAGTGCGCCACTCAACCACAGCCAATAAGGCAAAACAATGTACCCAACACACTCGTCATAGGTGACTCTGTAGTCAGGCACACTGATGTCCCACTCACCAGGCTAAACAAGGAGAAGGTTACTGTCAGCTTCATGTCAGGTGCCAGGATCCGCCACATAACCCACACACACAGGTCACTCCACAACAAGTACAAATATGACTCTGTCATTGTCCATGTTGGTGTGAATGACCTGAGACGTACCTCCCTGGACTACATGAAAAGAGACATGGAAGAGCTCTCCGATCTTTTAGCCCATGCAGGTATGACCCTAGCCCTGAGTAGCATTCCGTCATCACCCAGAATGATGCCGCAGTACAAGGACAAAATGATTGACTTCAACAATTGGCTAAGCTTCTGGTGTCATTATAAGGGGATCCAGTATCTGTCTGCCTGGGATGACATGGTCGACAGACCACGATGCTTTGCCTAAGATGGCCTCCACCTGTCACCCCTGAGATTCCGGATACTGGCTAAGGTTCTTGCCACCCCTATAGTGCCCTTTTTAGGCAAGGTTCAAATGACAAATTCACCACCATAACAGGAACAGGCAAGCAAAAACTGAGGGTGATGCTACTCAATGCTAGAAGTCTAAATCTCAAAATGCACTCACTTGAGGCACTCCTTAAAATGGAGAACATTGATATCTGTGTAGTGACTGAGACCTGGTTCAAGGCTTCAGAGAGTACCCCTGCACTACCAGGCTGTAACCCATACCACACTTTTCGGTCATGTAACCTGGACTGGAACACCAAAGGCGGAGATGTGTCCATATTCATTAAGGATATCCACACCTCCAGGCTAGTTGCTCAGCATAATGCAGCCGAGGTTATCCAAGTGCAACTAACTCTGGGCAAAACTGCAATCCAAATTATAGCTTGCTACAGATTCCCCACCATGCCCCAGGATTTCCACTCCTCTTTTCCTGATGTACTGGAAAATATTAGGGTTCAACCAAACACCCTAAAAATGTGCGATTTCAACTACCCCACCATTAACTGGGAAAACTAATCATGTACCAACTCCTTCACTCAATGCTTTCTGGAATTCATAAACTCCAATGCCCTGGATTAACTTATCCACACCCCCACCAGGGGCAACAATATCCTAGATCTAGTCATTGCTAACATGAGTGACAGGTGTTCGACATCTGAAGTCAACCCCTCATTGGTCCGATACGACCATAAGCTAATTACCCTAAATATCCACATCCTGCCCCCACCCCACATTAAGGAAACCATGGTAAAAAATTTCTCCAAAGCCAGGTTCATGCTTCTTAAGACAGAAGTGGTGAACTTCATGACACCCATGCAGATGGACAATACAGTTACGACTACTGAATCTTACACAATTGCACTTTATAAGCACTTACACGAGTGCATGGATCATGCTATCCCAAACAGAACCAAGACACTATCCTCCAAAAAAAGGAAGCCTATCTGGTGGTCCCCAGCCATAAACAAACTGTACAACAGAAGGAAGAAACTGTTGCAAAAGAGAGTAAAATTCCATGAGTGAAGGAGCTCCCTGGTCAGAATCCGTAAGAAGCTGCGATCCCTGATAAAACCCTCCAAAGCTAGTTACGAAAACAAAATTGCCACTGATTCTAAATACAACCACAAAGCATTCTATAGCTATGTCAAGAATCTCAATGGCAACACTCAGATCTGCTCTGAATTACAGCACAATGGCACTAAATATACAGACCCAAATGATATTGCCAACATCCTGGTAGATAGGTTCAGTGTTAACTTTACCCCCCCTCTCACCCCCTAAAGAGCCCATCTCTATACCAGAAGAATGCAAAGTTCCTGTAATCACGGCTGCACAGGTAAAAAACACACTCTCCAAAGCCAAGAACACAACATCCATGGGACCAGACAACAACCCAGGCTGCATTCTACATGAACTACAGAACGAACTGGCACCCCACCAAAGTACCATGTTCAATCATAGCCTCACCTCAGGCTTTGTGCCTGCTGAATGGCGCACAGCAACGGTTATCCCACTTCACAAGGGGAGAGCCACCACCTATCCCGGGAACTACCGCCCCATTAGCCTGACGAGCCTGGTCTGCAAGGCCATGGAATGTATCATAATGGAACTTAGAAACAAAGACATTGGTAATCTCCAAACTCTGGACCCCACACAGTTCGGATTTGTAAAAGGCAGATCATGTCTCCTAAACCTGATAGACTTCTTTGAAGCAGTCACCAAAGCCATAGACGAGGGTAAGGTGGTTCACACAGCCTATCTAAATCTTGCCACGGCTTTCAATACCATCCCCCACTCTGGAATTATAGATAAACTCACTAAACTAGGTATAAATCCCTATGTCACAAGATGGGTTGCCAACTGGCTCACTGACAGAACCCACACTGTGAAAGTAGCAGACTCCAAATCTGACTTCAGACCAGTGACAAGTGGAGTACCACAGATTTCAGTCCTGGGTCCTCTCCTGTTTGGTATCTATTTCTCTGAAGTACAGGCTAACACAGAAGGACATTGGCTAATGAAGTTTGCAGATGACTGCAAACTAGGAGCCATAATCGAAAATCCTAATGATGTGGACATCCTACAAAAGGGCCTCACTGAGACAGATGCCTGGTGTCAAAGCCATGGCCTTAAGCTCAATGCCAAAAAGTGCATTGTCATCCCGTTTGGTAAAACCTCTGTAGCCATGAACTACAACATAGGTGGTAGTATACTTAACACCGAAAGTGTGATAAGCGACCTTAGGACAAAGGTGGACAGTAGTATCTCCTTTGATAATCACATCACCACAGTAGTCAGGAAATCCTTCTACATGGCACACCTCATCACAAAAGGTCTCTCATCCAGAAAAAAAGTGGTCATTGTTCCCCTCTACTCATCAATCCTTTGACCTATTATAGAGTACAACGCCCCTTTTGGTATGTACCTCACAAGACTTCTACAACAACTGGAAAGGCAGCAGAAATACCTCACAAAGAGGATTACCGGCCTCAAACAGATGGCCTATGCAGACCATCTCAAAAAACTCCAGCTTTACTCTGTTGCATATCACCTGCTCAGAGGTGATCTCTGCCTAACATACAAAGCTATGTCAAGCCCAGAGCTGCTGGACATGCTCCACTTAAAGAAATCCCAATCCGTCCGTGCTACATGCTCTAGGGACCTAAACCTTGTCACCACAATAAAAAGGACATGCTGGAGGGATAGATTCCTGTCCCAGAGACTTCCCATACTCTGGAACACGCTACCCATCTATGTCAAGCAAAGTTCTTCATTAGCACTCTTCAATAAAAATCTTGATGAGTGGATGGGAAATAGGAAATTCACCCCGGGGATCACTTCTGTGGCTCTGCTTGACAGTGGCACAGGAAAATAATTTTCTTTGGTGGCAAAAGCCAGGGTACCTTTTTGGCTGGGCTTGTATAGGCCCTAGGGTCAATAGCCTAGTACCTACCTATGAACCTACCTATATCTGCTGTGACCCCATCTGAGTCTGCTGCTTTCCCTGACTTCATTTTTCTTACTGCTGCTCTTACTTTTCTAGGATGGGCTCACTTCTTCTTTCGTCATAGGCTGTGTCTGGGGAAGTATACCTTCTGTTTTGTTTTATTTATTCAGAAGCTCCTGGAGGTACTCCTTCCATCTGCATTGGTTGTCCTGTGGACTGGTGAGCAGGATGTTGCTGGCATCTCTTATGAAGGGTGTCTGATGATTATCTTCTTTATCTCTTTATCTTTGGCTTGCAATCTGATAGCATTTCTTTATGCCCTTTTAGGGGTGACCTGGCAGCACTGTCTGGTTAAATGATTTGCTCAGGGTGGGGTGCCTTCTGTGTGGAGTCTGCATGTCTTCCCTGTGTTCATGTGGGTTTCCTCCAGGTGTTCCAGCTTTCTCCCACATTCCAAACACATGCATCTGGAGTATTTCTCTCCGGGCCTCCACTGAAAATGGGCTCTGTCCCAGTCAGACTTTCCTGGTAAACAAATGTTAAATAAAAAAAAAAAAATTTCCTTCGTTAAGAAATCCCAAGTAAGTCTGCCCAAAGCCTTTTCTGCATCATAGCCTATGACTTAAAATGGGTTGTCTTGCTTCCGTTTTGCAGCATGGCAGTTAGCACACAGGATTACGGTCATGAGACATTGCTTACCTTCTTCCTGTAGTCCTGAAGTTTTCCCTCCATCTCCATTTGTCTACTGCAGGACCTAAACAAATAACTTAAGCAGACAGTGCTGCCAGGTCACCCCTAAAAGGGACAGTTGTATCCATTGGGCTTACCTGGTTCATAGGTTCATAGGTTGGTACTAGGCTATCGGCCCTAGGGCCTATACAAGCCTAGCCATAACAATTCCCTGGCTATTTCTTCCAACAGTATTTACTTCCCTGGATCTGTTACTTTTCTGGACCCCTGGTTAATAAACAAAGAAATAAATTGTTATTTTAACTATAGTATCAAATGTCTGTTTATAGCCTGTAAAATGGCATTATTTGAGACTGATCAAACCCTGTGGTTACTTTTCCATTCCTCTGATCGTTATTCCCATAAAAATGCTTTATGGCCATTATTCAAAAACAAATCTGCTCTTTAAGAGGCTTTATTTGTAGGGTCCTTACCCTCTTTGGAAGAGTCTATTTATGAGGAGAAGCTAACAAACTCAATACTTTTGAGAGATGTGGCAAAGGTTCTTAATGATTTCTGAGGCCATAAGTGTATTATGAATCTATGAACCTCTAGAAAGATCAGCTGCTGCTTATTTTGAGAATTACATGGACAAAAACATTACCCTCATTTTCCTTTACAGTTCCTGTGCATATTCAACAACCAGTCATAGTTGTTAGAAAATCACAGTTATACATGTATTATTTTGTTTTAATTTTCAGTATTAAATTTTTTTTTCTTGTAGACTTAAAATGTTTGATGCGGATGGCTCAAAAAAAGAGAAAAACAAATAATATACACAATGCATACACTATGGTGAAAGTAGACAGTGATGAAAAGAAGAAGAAATAAAATGTTTACATGGAGCAGCAGCGGTACTTAAAATAGTATATCTGACTAGTATTCCAATATTTTTATTTGCATTTGAAACAAGCTGTTGGAGAAGATTTCTCACAACAATGATGTTTTTAATGACCAACAGTTTTAACTGCCAGATGTTGACTGACCTCAGCACAAAGCAATGTGTAATGCATTTTGCTTTACAGATGACTGCAATGTCATTTGTGCTTTTCTTTGAAAATTCTGATAATCCCTTTTTACTTCCTTTGTGCATTGCCTGCACTCCAGCTGTAATATATATGTTTTATTGTAAGTCTTTCTCACTGGAAATGCTTTGATATTAGACCATTTTATCATGTATTTTTAGGCCTCTGCTCCCAGGTCAGCTGCACTGCTTACTGTGAAGGGAAAAGGAAATTCTGGGGAAGAATCAAAGCCTAAGACAAAAAAGTTTTTTTTTTCCTAGTAACTGAATTTTTTTCTTCTTATTCTAAACTTAAAGGCAGTTTATTTACTGGACTCTGGGAATGTCAATACTTTTATCAGCCAAAAAGAACAGATGTTACAGTATCCAGAAGTATAAAGGTTAGTCTGCTCAACAAGTTGCACTGAATGTTAGCAACTCTACCTATGGGGAAAAGTTATGAAGTGTCAGCATATATCTGAAATACCCTACTGTTTTATGAAACTTTAAACCAAAAACTTCTTACTTCTGCTTGAAAAGCCTCATAGCCATTTAAGTGAGCTGTATTATGTAAAAGAAATTCCATAACTTGCTCAGAAAGCAGTTGTGTCAGGGTGACAAAGGGTAAATCAAGAACCAGTCAATAATTTAGCTTGTATTAATTACATTACTGGCTATCTGCAGTGTTTGGGAAAGTCCTGCAGTAGCCAGTAATAGGATGGGAGTCAAAGTTTTATAAATTTTCACTGTAATCATTGTTTTTCTAAGCACTTAGGCAGACTGTTGTGTACACAGATGACAAAGCCAAGTACTACCTCAAAGAGTCATGTCTACATAACCGAACATTGGCTAGGACTCATTGACATGCATTTCAGTGTAGTGGACAGTTTGTATCATGTAAAGACAATGCACTGCAATGTAAAATAAAGATGAACAACTATGCAGGGACATATTGCACAAGAAGTCAAAAAGCTTTGCTTTAAGGAATTAGATAAGGTAGAAGGGTATCGTTTCAAGTGAAGCAGAATAACATTATCAGCATCATATAACAACAACATATATGGGAGGACATGCAAGTGGTCATGTGCCACTTTGCACAAAACTCGCAAGAACATCTATAGGAGCAACAGGTAGCATGTACAGCCACTGGCAGCTGTAGATTGCATTATGATTACAAAGAAAAATGTAAAAGACCAGATAATGTCTGCCCGCTTTTACTGGTTCAATGAAAGGAGTGGGAACAGAAGTACGACAAAGCAGGAAAAGGAGTAGAGGAAGCAAAGGAACACACTGCAGGAACACAGGTAAGCACAGCTGGGGAAGATCATTTGTCTGGGATCATTTGTTTTTGGGGGAAGCCCTCATTTATGTATAAACAGAGAGAAGGGAAAAATGGAGAGTGAAAACCATGAAGGAGGAGGAAAGAAATGTGAGAGTTCATAGCAGGGCTGCACACCCTCACACATGGAATATCACAGATGAAGTGAGACAGATGCCATACCGCTCAACCTTTTAGTGCAAGAAATCTGGACAAAGCCTGAAAAATAGGAGGACAAAGGCTCAAAATTAGGCAAAGATTTTAAGTATTGCTCATAAACTTAAAAAGTTGCTGTCGTAACAAGGTTTGTGTTAACATACATTTTCTGAAGGATTTGAAGTCTGAGACCTAAATGTATGTCATTGTTTAGTGACTTCAATCTTCAGATCATCCGAGTGATTTGCCAGATAACTCACATTTTATGAAGACTAGACCAAAAATAAGAGGCAAAACCTGGACATTCTGCAACAATCTGGACAGTTGAGAGGTATTACAGATATACATACACAAAGGGAATACACATGGTATACACATAGGCAAACAGAGGGTAGGACAATGGGTGGGAAAAGGGTGAGGTATGGGAAGTATGCCAGTGCCAAATGGCCCAGAGGAACATTACAGGGAAGCAGATGGTGAGTGACATGGGCCACACTTGCCTCTTGTAATTTGATGGCATTGGTCAGGCAGTGCAGTCAATCTGATGTCTGTTGGAAGAAGAATTGATGCATGGGACTGGAGCATACCATTCCCCAGTCAACCATTACCTTTATCACATGCTCTGGTCACACCAGGACAGGTGATTTGGATGCACTGCCTGCCTGGGATAGATTGGAACCTCCTCCTCTTCCCCAGAGAGGCACTTTTATAGCACCCACCTGATCAAGTGATAGCCTCAGGCTGGATGGCAGTATGTGGTGGCTAAAGTGCTTGTAACTCAGATGGACCATCAAAACTTGCAGAATGAAAGATGCCGTTAATGGAGAGGGACCATTAATGGTACATAATAAAAAGTACAGGTATTGCGATAAGATATCTTTACTCCTGCTGCTTCTTGCGGCAGTCAGCAGCATTTACTGAATGCTCACCTTTAACTTCATAGTTGCATACTAGGCAACCACTCTGCAGAGCCTAGCCAATGGCTAGATGTCAGAATCAAACTCTATACTTTGTATCTGTAAGGTAGATCTTAACCATTATGTCAGCCCTCTCATGCTGAAAGATAAAATGAATATGCAGACCATCTTATATCCCTCAGAGGTGTAACTGAAATGCAGAGTTCAGTGAAAACTTATAGCTCGACATATACATAAAAGCAAGCAGAAACCAGAGATACTTGCCACAGTCCCAGACAGATGCTACAAGCAAAAGAAAGACTGGATGTCCACATCTAGGACAACAATCTGCACTATCAAATGCAGGTACAATGCTGGAGCAGCAGCTACCCTACCACAAGTATGTGCAGTGAAATAGAAGCCCGCTCCCCCCTCCAAGGGCATTGCCATGCACGATATCCCAAACAACAAAACTGTCAAAACAATAAAATTGCCAACAACAGCAGACTCAACATACAAATAGTTATCCACAACAGCCAACCTAGTACATTCTGTGATCTCATAGAGGAAACAAATCTAATTAGGAACATAACTATTAAAGACAGAAAAACAGGTTATCAACTGCAGCACAATAAAGTGGGAATGGCAAATACAATCTATGCTAGGTAGGAAGTTCCTGCTTTGTATCTATGAACCACATCTGGAGATCTTTATAGTGGCACCAGTACAGATAATTGTATTGGTGCCTACACATATTATCAGTAAGGAGAATGCTGGTTGCCCTTTTCATCTGTTCCAGTACGCCATACTGAGAATCTGCCATATAGAATGGATCATCATAAGGTCCCAAAAGTATTTCCTAATATGGCTATATAAGTAAATAGTATTATTTTGCTTTATTTAACACACTAGGCTGGCACTCTCCATGGGCTACAAGCACTGGAAACCATTTCCACAAGTCTACAGAAATCTAAAATGGCAGCCTGAGAATTATGCCCTACATGGAACTTTGAATCCCTTTCTAGCGAATCATAATGCCATGAAGTAGGACCGCCTGCTTGCATGAGTGGGTATTCATAGTATGTTGGTTATGAGCAACAGAAACTCTATACATCTAATGTCAATGATGTGTTTCTGTGAAACATAAACATTTATTTATTTTTGGTTTACTGAGGTAGGGTAATGACCATAAAAGATGAATTTCAGGTCCAGCCTAGGTGAATACAAAGCAGAAAGATACAAGAAAAGATTACAAAACAAAGCAGCCAACAGCAACAGTTTGAATACAGCTAGTGGTGCTCATACAATGATGGAGAAATTAACCTGGTGGACTCAAGCCTCGGTAGCCCGTATGTGATGTGAACTACTGCAAATTATGATTATTTATGGTTGATACACAATGTTGACATGACAGCACTCAGCAAAGAAGCATAAACAGATTTATCTGAGCTGCTTCAAGTACTATCTGACAACACAGGAGCAGCTATTTGCAAGCAAAGCTCAGAGGGGACACACAGTTGTGTACGCTATTGTGGTAAGGGTATTTCATCAGTGTCATAACCATGTAAATACTAGCCTGTGAATATCCTTCCGTAACACTATGCTTGCTTGCAGCATACTTCTGCCACTATAGACTGTGTAGGTAGTTGGAGGGATAGATCTGTGTCACAGAGAATACCACTTTTTTGGAATAGCCTTCCTCTCCGCATAAAGTAAAGTACTTCTCTGACACTATTCAAGAGTAATCTGGATGAACTGATAGATTACCACAAATTCGCACCTGGTTTAGCACCCTTGTCCCTCACTGAAAGGGGAAAATTTTAAGTCTTATGTTCAACTATGGGTTATTTGTACTTAACATATAAGGGCTAAGAACATCATAGAACTGTATGTCTAGGCTTCTAATGATCCTCATGGATCAACAACCTGGTAAGTATCTATGAACCTATAAATTTATGTCTCTAGGCACCTGTGCAAATAGCAAGATCATAGGATTATAGGACGTTAATAGGCTATTGGCCCTTAGGCCCTTATAAGCCTAGTCAAGAATTTAGCCCATGTTCTGATAAGTCAGCACCTGATGCCCCTGTCCAGCAGGGGCACAGGTGGAATCCCAGGGGTGTATTTTATGTTCCACATCCAGGTATCCAGGCTGTGCTTAAAAAGGTTTATTGAGGTACTCTGCTTGACATGGAGAGGGAGTCTATTCCATAGAAGGAGGAGTCTCTGGGACATAAATCTGTCCCTCCAACAATTCCTATTGATGTCACAGATAAGGTTGACGTCACGCAAGTGGGTTACCCGAGTGGAGCTTGATTTGTGGATAGACAGCAGTCTCATCAAGGCAGAGTCTGAGATTGCTTTGTATGCCAGACAGAAGTCATCTCTGAGGAGTCTGTATGAGGCTGAGTAGAGGGACAGGGCTTTTAGCCTATGTGTGTAGCGTAGATGTTTGAGGTCCTAGATTCTCCTGGTTAGGAACTTCTGTGGTCTCTCCAGCTTCTGCATGTGCTTTGTGAGGTTCATGCTGATAAGGGCATTGTACCTCATGGTTGTGACCTTGCACAGAAAGTGGAGGTAAAGCTGTATTACCTTCAATTGTATCGTAAGTGGGTAGCAGTGTAGTTTTTTTTTTTTTTTTAGGTTTGCATTTGGGACTGCACTTGCTACCAGCAGGTGTTTGTCTAGGTGAGCTTAGAAAATATGTGTAGGTTAGTGTGTGGACCCTCACTGTCAAGGGGAGGTGGGGATGGTGATGGTGGCACTTAATGAAGTATGACAACTATAATTAATGTGAGCTTCTGCAGGGAGTTGCTGTGGGGTAAGTTTGCACTGCACCATCTCATGGACCCTGCACATTTCCTTATGTGTTTCCAGAAACAACAGTGCCAATTTCTATGGCAAGTATGTTAGCATATGCAGAGGAGTATGCACATGCACAGTATGCACATGGTTGTTGCCTGTCACACAGCTAAAAGGGCATTTGTATGGGACCACATCTTGTATTTGTTGGATGGCCATGGTGGTGCAGTGATTAGCATTGTTGCCTCATAGCAAAAGGTTCTCTGGTTCGATTCTCAGCTGGAGTGCCTTCTGCGCCGAGTCTGAATGTCCTCTCTGCAGTCATGTGGGTTTTCTCCAGGTATTCTGGTTTCCTCCCACATTACAAAGGCATTCAGTAGGGGGATTGAACACTCTAAATTGGCTATAGGTGAGAGTGTGTGCGCAAGTGTGTGGTGGAAAAGAACTATTGCGGCAGGGCTAGCCACCCAGTGGTCTAAACCTTGGCTTGAAATGATTGTCACTGCAGAAGTGACACCTTGACCCCATGTGGAAAATGGGGTTGAAGATGGATGGATGGATGGATGGATGGATGGATGGATGGATGGATGGATGTTCCTCTTGTATTTGTTGTACTGGCATCTTAACTTACACTTAGCTCAGTTGTCAAAATGCCAAGTGCAGAAAAAATAAAAACAAGAAATGAGGAAAAGAGCGAATCCATTTTTTCCTTTGAACTTCTTTTTTTTCTCAAGGGCAAGCTCCAATACCCCTGAACTTATGTATACCAACTCTGAGATCGCCATGCCTTGTAGAAAATGAAATATTCAGAGAAACAGTCTTTGTGGACTTAATATTTGTAAGTGTATTTTTCGGCCATTCAGTCTCCATCTTTCAGGACACACTCTAACAGATGTGGGCATTTCAAATAGGTACTAATACTTTCAGCATGAGCAGAACATGGCAATAATTGTGCTGTTACTGCTGGAGGCCAGATATGCTTTTAGTCAGCCATGGCTACCACTTCTAGCAAATGAAGACCTTATTTTAAACATATTTGGTCCACTGACAGGATAGATTCATTTTTGTGAGAATTGCTATTGTGACCACTTATTGTAGGTTCTAATGATAGAATTGTTAAGCAAGTACCTCAGTTGTATCTCAACCCTACTTTGGCTTTTGCTGAAGAGCAAAGATGATGGAGCTGGGATTGTCTCACAGAAAGCAGAGTCCTCCCCTCACCAGTAGGTAGTATCACATAATTGCCTGATACAGCATAGCTGAAGCTGGAGTAGCTGGAGCAGGTGGAGGAAGCTGCAGTGTAGAAAGTAGTGAGCAAGGATATCAGTTGGAGGAGAGCCTTCTAGAGTAGATAGCATATTCATGTACCCACCTGGTCCCTACCATTGGGCAGCCAGGGGTGAGTGTGTGTCCACACCACTAGTCACCCTGATATATCTGCTGGTGATGGAGCACAGTAACATCTCTCTGGGCTGGGGTTGCAGGTAGCATACACCTTCTCATATCCCACCTTTTTCCCAGCTTGGCTTTGTATCAAATCCGGTAACATGTGTGTTATCCAACCCTCTCCATTGTTACTTGTCTGCTCTCTGCTTGTCTCTGTTTATACCATGCCTACCTATCCTAGTCTATGTATGTCCACTCCTGGTTGGTTGTCACTGCTGTTTTATGTATGTGTGTCAGCCCCTGTACATTATCATCCCCCTTCTTTACCATGCATTCCCTTTCATCCAACCCCTTTACTTTCTTGAAATATAAACCAAAAATAGGTTCTTATCCCCACAAAATTTGCTGCCTACTCTCAACTCCACCCTTTCACTGCCTTTTATACATCTGATAGCTGTTCACATATGTTTTTACCATAGCAATGCAGTTACAAACACTGGACAGCTAAGGAACTTTTACTGGTATGTCATGCTGACTTACTGAAGGATGTGTCTGCATGTGCTGTGCTGTCTTACAGGGGAATGTGCCAGCATGTGCTGTGCTGTCATACTGAGGGATGTGCCGGCATGTGCTGTGCTTTTTACTTAGGGATGTACTGGCATGTGCTGTGCTCTCATACTGAAGGATATGCCGGCATGTGCTGCACTCTCTACTTGAGGGATGTGCAGGCATCTGTTGTGCTGTCTTACTGAGGGATGCACAGGCATGAGCTGTGTTCTCTTAGTGAGGGATGAACCGACATGTGATGTGATGTATTAATGAGTGACCGTCATGTGCTGTGCTGTCTTAGTGAGGAATGTGCCAGCATGTGCTGTTCTGTGCTGTCTTACTGAGGGATGTGCTGGCATGTGCTGTGTTCTCTTAGTGAGGGATGCACTGGCATGTGCTGTGCTCTCTTAGTGAGGGATGCACCTGCATGTGCTGTGCTCTCTTAGTGAGGGATGTGCCAGCATGTGCTGTTTTGTGCTGTCTTACTAAGGGATGTGCTGGCATGTGCTGTGTTCTCTTAGAGAGGGATGCAGTGGCATGTGCTGTGTTCTCTTAATGAGGGATGCACTGGCATGTGCTGTGCTCTGTTAGTGAGTGATGCACCTGCATGTGCTGTGCTCTCTTAGTGAGGGATCCACCAGCATGTTCTGTGCTTGGTTGGTGAGTGTTGCAGCAGTATATGCTGTGCTCTTTTAGTGAGAGATGTGCCAGCCTGTGCTGTTCTGTGCTATCTGACTGAGGGAGGTGCAGGCATGTGCTGCACTGTCTTACTGAGGGAAGCACCAGCATGTGCTGTGCTGTCTTACTGAGGGATGCACCAGCATGTGCTATGCTGTCTTACTGAGGGATGTACTAGCATGTGCTGTTCTGTGCTGTCTTACTGAGGGATGCATCGACATGTGCTGTGCTCTGTTTGTGAGTGATACACTGGCATGTGCTGTGCTGTCTTAGTGAGGGATATTCCAGCATGTGCTGCTCTGTCCTGTCTTACTGAGGGATGTGCTGGCATGTGCTGTGTTCCCTTAGTGAGGTATGCACTGGCATGTGTTGTGTTCTCTTAGTGAGGGATGCACTGGCATGTGTTGTGCTCCCTTAGTAAGGGATGTGCTGGCATGTGCTGTGCTCTCTTAGTGAGGGATGCAAAAGCTTGTGCTGTGCTGTCTTAGTGAGGGATGCACAGGCATGTACTGCACTGTCTTAGTGAGGTATGCACTGGATGTGATGTGCTGTCTTACTGAGGGATGCACCGGCATGTGCTGTGCTGTCTTAGTGAGGGATGTGCCAACATGGGTCTAGGACTATTCACTGAAAGCACATTTCACTGAAAGTCAAATGACTGTGCACAAATCACTGTAATCTCAATTCACTGAAAACACAATTCACTGAAACACAGTTCACTGAAAGTTATATATGGCCTTTTCCCACTGTAGTGCAACCCTGGAGTTAGTATATATAGTAAAGGGGGTGTGGGAGGCACTGCCCCCCCACATTGGGGTGTGTGGGGGGCATAGCCCCCACATAGTTTGGATATATATTATGTTCAGAAAAGAGTAATTTATTGGAATTGCAAGTATCCATGTTTATAGTTCAAAATACTTAAAATAGGTGGGAGGCTATATGCCCCAATGTGGGGGGGTGGTACCCCCCACCACCCCTTTCTATATATACTAACCCCAAGGTTGCACTACAGTGGGGAAAAGGCCATATATATCTTTCAGTGAAATGTGTTTCAGTGAATTGTGTTTTCAGTGAATTGAGCATTCAGTGAATTGTGCACAGTCAAATGTGTTTCAGTGAAATGTGCTTTCAGTAAATAGCCCTAGACCTGCCAGCATATACTGTGCTGTCTCAGTGAGGGATTCACTGGTATGCGCTGTGCTGTCTTACTGAGGGATGCATTGACATGTGCTGTGCTGTCTTACTGGGGGATGCGCTGTCATGTGCTGTTCTGTGCTGTCTTACTGAGGGATGGGCCAGCATGTGCTGTCCTCTCTTAGTGAGGGATGCACCAGTATATACTGTGCTCTTTTAGTGAGGGATGCACAAGCTTGTGCTGTGCTTTGTTAGTGAGGGTTGTGCTGGCATGTGATGTGCTGTCCTAGTGAGGGATGCACCGGCATGTTCTGTGCTGTATTAGTGAGGGATGCACTGGCATGTGCTGTGTTGTTTTAGTGAGGGATATGCCGGCATGTGCTGTGCTGTCTTTCTCTGGGATATGCAGGCATGTGCTATGCTATCTTACTGAGGGATGCACCGGCATGAGCTGTGCTGTCTTACTGAGGGATGCGCCAGCATGTGCTGTGTTCTCTTAGTGAGGGATGCCCTGGCATGCACTGTGTTCTCTTAGTGAGGGATGTGCTAGCATGTGCTGTTCTGTGCTGTCTTACTGAGGGATGTGCTGGCATGTGCTGTGCTCTCTTAGTGAGGGATGCACCGGCATGTGCTGTGCTCTGTTAGTGAGTGATGTACCAGCATGTGCTGTCCTCTCTTAGAGAGAGATGCACCAGGATATACTGTGCTCTCTTATTGAGGGATGCGCCAGCTTGTGCTGTGCTTTGTTAGTGAGGGTTGTGCTGCCATATGATGTGCTGTCTTAGTGTGGGATGCACCGGCATGTGCTGTGTTGTTTTAGTGAAGGATATGCCGGCATGTGCTGTGCTGTCTTTCTGTGGAATATACAGGCATGTGCTGTGCTATCTTACTGAGGGATGCACCAGCATGAGCTGTGCTGTCTTATTGATGGATGCGCTAGCATGTGCTGTGTTCTCTTAATGAGGGATGCACCGGCATATGCTGTGCTCTCTTAGTGAGGGATGCACCGGCATATGCTGTGCTCTCTTAGTGAGGGATGTGCCAGCATGTGCTGTTCTGTGCTGTCTTACTGACAGATGTGCCAGCATGTGCTGTGTTCTCTTAGTGAGTGATGCACCGGCATGTGCTGTGCTCTCTTAGTGTGGGATGCACTGGCATGTGCTGTGCTCTCTTAGTGAGGGATGCACTGGCATGTGCTGTGCTCTGTTAGTGAGTGATGCACCAGAATGTGCTGTGCTCTCTTAGTGAGGGATGTACCAGCATGTGCTGTGCTCTCTTAGTGAGGGATGTGCTAGCATGTGCTGTTCTGTGCTGTCTTACTGAGGGATGTGCTGGCATGTGCTGTGCTCTCTTAGTGAGGGATGCACCGGCATGTGCTGTGCTCTGTTAGTGAGTGATGTACCAGCATGTGCTGTCCTCTCTTAGTGAGAGATGCACCAGTATATACTGTGTTCTCTTACTGAGGGATGCACCAGCTTGTGCTGTGCTTTGTTAGTGAGGGTTGTGCTGCCATATGATGTGCTGTCTTAGTGTGGGATGCACCGGCATGTGCTGTGTTGTTTTAGTGAAGATATGCCGGCATGTGCTGTGCTGTCTTTCTGTGGAATATACAGGCATGTGCTGTGCTATCTTACTGAGGGATGCACCAGCATGAACTGTGCTGTCTTATTGATGGATGCGCTAGCATGTGCTGTGTTCTCTTAGTGAGGGATGCACCGGCATATGCTGTGCTCTCTTAGTGAGGGATGCACCGGCATATGCTGTGCTCTCTTAGTGAGGGATGTACCAGCATGTGCTGTTCTGTGCTGTCTTACTGACAGATGTGCCAGCATGTGCTGTGTTCTCTTAGTTAGTGATGCACTGGCATGTGCTGTGCTCTGTTAGTGAGTGATGCACCAGAATGTGCTGTGCTCTCTTAGTGAGGGATGCACCAGCATGTGCTGTGCTCTGTTAGTGAGTGATGCACTGTCATGTGCTGTGCTCCCTTACTAAGGGATGTGCTGGCATGTGCTGTGCTCTCTTAGTGAGAGATAGACCAGCTTATGCTGTTCTTTGTTAGTGAGTGTTTTGCAAGCATGTGCTGTGCTGTCTTAGTGAGGTATGCACTGGTTGTGCTGTGCTGTCTTAGTGGGGGATGCACTGGCATGTGCTGTGCTCTCTTAGTGAGGGATGCATCGGCATTTGCTGTGCTCTTTTACTAAGGGATGTGGTGGCATGTGCTGTGCTCTCTTAGTGAGGTATGCGCTGGATGTGCTGTGCTGTCTTAGTGAGTGATGTGCCAGCATGTACTCCGCTGTCTTAGTGAGGTATGTGCTCAATGTGCTGTGCTGTCTTTGTGAGGGATGCGCAGGCATGTATTGCCCTGTCTTAGTGAGATTTGCAATGGATGTGCTGTGCTGTCTTAGTTAGGGATGCACAGGCATGTACTGTGCTGTCTTAGTGAGGTATGCACTGGATGTGTTGTGCTGTCTTAGTGAGAGATGCAGAGGGATGCACTGCAATGTCTTAGTGAGGGATGCACCGGCATATGCTGTGCTGTCTTACTGAGGGATGTGTCAGCATGTGCTGTTCTGTGCTGTCTTACTGAGGGATGCACGAGCATGTGTTGTGTCCTCTTAGTGAGGCATGCACCAGCATGTGCTCTGCTCTCTTAGTGCTGTGCTCCCTTAATAAGGGATGTGCTGGCATGTGCTGTGCTCTCTTAGTGAGGGATGAACCCACTTGTGCTGTGCTCCCTTAATAAGGGATGTGCTGTCATGTGCTATGCTCTCTTAATGAGGGATGTACCAGCTTGTGCTCTGCTTTGTTAGTGAGGGTTGTATCAGCATGTGCTGTGCTGTCTTAGTGAGGGATGCACAGGCATGTACTGCACTGTATTAGTGAGGTGAGGGCCAGATGTGCTGTCTTAGTGAGAGATGCGTCGGCATATAATCTGATCTCTTAGTGAGGGATGCATCGGCATGTGCTGTGCTGTCTTACTGGGAGATGCATCGGTATGTGCTGTGCAGTCTTACTGGGGGATGCGCTGGCATGTGCTGTTCTGTGCTGTCTTACTGAGGGATGCACCAGCATGTGCTGTCTTCTCTTAGTGAGGGATGCACCAACATGTGCTCTGCTCTCTTAGTGAAGGGTGCACCACCATGTGCTGTGCTCCCTTAATAAGGATGTGCAGGCATGTGCTGTACTCTCTTAGTGATGGATGCACCAGCTTGTGCTGTGCTTTGTCAGTGAGGGTTGTGACAGCATGTGCTGTGCTGTCTTAGTGAAGTATGCACTGGATGTGCTGTGCTGTCTTAGTGAGTGATGTACTGGCATGTGCTGTGCTGTCTTAGTGAAGGATGTGTCAGCATGTGCTGTGCTGTCTTAGTGAGGGATGCGCAGGCATGTGCTCTGCTCTCTTAGTGAGGGATGCACCACCATGTGGTGTGGTCCCTTAATAAAGGATGTGCTGGCATGTGTTGTGCTCTCTTAGTGAGGGATGCACCAGCTTGTGCTGTGCTTTGTTAGTGAGGGTTGTGCTGGCATGTGCTGTGCTGTCTTAGTGAGGAATGTGCCGGATGTGCTATGCTGTTTTAGTGAGAGATGTGCAGGCATATACTGGGCTGTCTTAGTGAGGGATGCACCGGCATGTGCTGTGTTCTCTTTGTGAGGGATACGCCGGCATATAATGTGCTCTCTTAGTGAAGGATGCACCGGCATGTGCTGTGTTGTCTTACTGAGGGATGCATCGGCATGCGCATTGCTGTCTTACTGAGGGATGTGCTGGCATGTGCTTTTCTGTGCTGTCTTACTGAGGGATGCAGCAGCATGTGCTGCGCTCTGTTAGTGAGGGATGCGCTGGTATATACTGTGCTCTCTTCATGAGGGATGCATCAGCTTCTGCTGTGCTTTGTTAGTGAGGGTTGTGCCGGCATATAATGTGCTCTCTTAGTGAGGAATGCACCAGCATGAGCTGTGTTGTCTTACTGAGGGATGCATCGACATGTGCTTTGCTGTCTTACTGAGGGATGTGCTGGCATGTGCTTTTCTGTGCTGTCTTACTGAGGGATGCACCAGCATGTGTTGTGCTCTGTTAGTGAGGGATGTGCTGGTATATACTGTGCTGTCTTAGTGAGGGATGCATCAGCTTGTGCTGTGCTTTGTTAGTGAGGGTTGTGCTGGCATGTGCTGTGCTGTCTTAGTGAGGGAAGCGCTGGCATGTGCTGTGCTGTCTTAGTGAGGGATGCACCGGCATGTGCTGTGCTGTCTTACTGATAAATGTGCCAGCATGTGCTGTGCTCTCTTACTGAAGAATGTGTCAGCAAACTATCTACTACATGTTCTAGTCTATTTCTAAGAATCATAAGTCAATGAGTTCACATATTGTATCTCCCAATTTTGGATATTAGGTTTACTGCATGCATATGTCTTCTTGCATGGTTGTTGTACTACTCATTTGTGTACCATGGGAGAAATTAGCTGCATAGAAAAGCTACCTGACTTGGTATTTAGTTATCACTAATGCACGGTGCACCAGCATGCGCTGCGTTCTCTTACTGAGGGATGCACTGGCATTTGCACTGCTCTCTTAATTATGGATGCACCACCATGTGCTGTGCTCCCTTAATAAGGATTGCAAGCATGTGCTGTACTCTCTTAGTGAGGGATGCACTAGCTTGTGCTGTGCTTCGTTAGTGAGGGTTGTGACAGCATGTGCTGTACTGTCTTAGTGAAGTATGGGCTGGATGTGCTGTGCTGTCTTATTGAGTGATGTGCTGGCATGTGCTGTGCTGTTTTAGTGAAGGATGTCCCGGCATGTGCTCTGCTGTCTTAGTGAGGGATGTGCCAACATGGGTCTAGGACTATTCACTGAAAGCACATTTCACTGAAACACATTTCACTGAAAGTTATATATGGCCTTTTCCCACTGTAGTGCAACCCTGGAGTTAGTATATATAGTAAAGTGGGGTGTGGGAGGCACTGCCCCCACATTGGGGGTGTGGGGAGCATAGCCCCCCACATAGTTTAGATATATATTATGTTCAGAAAAGAGTAATTTATTGGAATTACAAGTGTTCATGTATATAGTTCAAAATATTTAAAATAGGTGGGGGCTACACCTCCCAATGTGGTGGGATGGTACCCCCACACCACCCCTTACTATATATACTAACTCCAGGGTTGCACTACAGTGGGGAAAAAGCCATATATAACTTTCAGTGAAATGTGTTTCAGTGAATTGTGTTTTCAGTGAATTGAGCTTTCAGTGAATTGTGCACAGTCAAATGTGTTTCAGTGAAATGTGCTTTCAGTGAATAGCCCTAGATCTGCCAGCATATACTGTGCTGTCTTAGTGAGGGATGCACCGGTATGTGCTGTGCTGTCTTACTGAGGGATGCATTGGCATGTGCTGTACTGTCTTACAGGGGGATGCGCTGTCATGTGCTATTCTGTGCTGTCTTACTGAGGGATGCGCCAGCATGTGCTCTCCCCTCTTAGTGAGGGATGCACCAGTATATACTGTGCTCTCTTAGTGAGGGATGTTCAAGCTTGTGCTGTGCTTTGTTAGTGAGGGTTGTGCTGGCATGTGATGTGCTGTCTTAGTGAGGGATGCACCGGCATGTTCTGTGCTGTATTAGTGAGGGATGCACCAGCATGTGCTGTGTTGTTTTAGTGAGGGATATGCCGGCATGTGCTGTGCTGTCTTTCTGTGGGATATGCAGGCATGTGCTGTGCTACCTTACTGAGGGATACACCGGCATGAGCTGTGCTGTCTTGCTGAGGGATGCGCCAGCATGTGCTGTGTTTTCTTAGTGAGAGATGCACTGGCATGTGCTGTGCTCTCTTAGTGAGGGATGTGCCAGCATGTGCTGTTCTGTGCTGTCTTACTGAGGGATGTGCTGGCATGTGCTGTGTTCTCTTAGTGAGGGATGCACTGGCATGTGCTGTGCTCTCTTAGTGAGGGATGCACTGGCATGTGCTGTGCTCTGTTAGTGAGTGATGCACCAGCATGTGCTGTCCTCTCTTAGTGAGGGATGCACCAGTATATACTGTGCTCTCTTACTGAGGGATGTGCCAGCTTGTGCTGTGCTTTGTTAGTGAGGGTTGTGCTGCCATGTGATGCGCTGTCTTAGTGAGGGATGCACTGGCATGTGCTGTGTTGTTTTAATGAAGGATATGCCGGCATGTGCTGTGCTGTCTTTATGTGGGATATGCAGACATGTGCTGTGCTATCTTCCTGAGGGATGCACCAGCATGAGCTGTGCTGTCTTACTGATGGATGAGCCAGCATGTGCTGTGTTCTCTTAGTGAGGGATGCACTGGCATGTGCTGTGCTTTCTTAGTGAGGGATGCACCAGCTTATTTTGTGCTTTGTTAGTGAACGTTTTGCAAGCATGTGCTGTGCTGTCTTAGTGAGGTATGCACTGGCTGTGCTGTGCTCTCTTAGTGAGGGATGCACCAGCATGTGCTGTGCTCTGTTAGTGAGTGATGCACTGTCATGTGCTGTGCTCCCTTACTAAGGGATGTGCTCTGCATGTGCTGTGCTCTCTTAATGAGAGATGCACCACCTTATTCTGTGCTTTGTTGGTGAGTGTTTTGCAAGCACGTGCTGTAGTGTCTTAGTGAGGTATGCACTGGCTGTGCTGTGCTGTCTTAGTGGGGGATGCACTGACATGTGCTGTGCTCTCTTAGTGAGGGATGCATCAGCATTTGCTGTGCTCTCTTACTAAGGGATGCGCTGGATGTGCTGTGCTGTCTTAGTGAGTGATGTGCCAGCATGTACTCCGCTGTCTTAGTGAAGTATGTGCTCTATGTGCTGTGCTGTCTTTGTGAGGGATGCGCAGGCATGTATTGCCCTCTCTTAGTGAGGTATGCAATGGATGTGCTGTGCTGTCTTAGTTAGGGATGCACAGGCATGTACTGTGCTGTCTTAGTGACGTGTGCACCGGATGTGCTGTGCTGTCTTGGTGAGAGATGTGGAGGGATGCACTGCAATGTCTTTGTGAGGGATGCACCGGCATGTGCTGTGCTATCTTACTGAGGGATGTGTCAGCATGTGCTGTTCTGTGCTGTCTTACTGAGGGATGCACCAGCATGTGCTCTGATCTCTTAGTGCTGTTCTCCCTTAATAAGGGATGTGCTGGCATGTGCTGTGCTCTCCTAGTGAGGGATGAACCCACTTGTGCTGTGCTCCCTTAATAAGGGATGTGCTGGCATGTGCTGTGTTCTCTTAGTGAGAGATGCACCAGCATGTGCTCTGCTCTCTTAGTGAAGGGTGCACCACCATGTGCTGTGCTCCCTTAATAAGGATGTGCAGGCATGTGCTGTACTCTCTTAGAGAGGGATGCACCAGCTTGTGCTGTGCTTTGTTAGTGAGGGTTGTGACAGCATGTGCTGTGCTGTCTTAGTGAAGTATGTGCTGGATGTGCTGTGCTGTCTTAGTGAGGGATGTACTGGCATGTGCTGTGCTGTCTTAGTGAAGGATGTGCCGGCATGTGCTGTGCTGTCTTAGTGAGGGATGCACAGGCATGTGCTCTGCTCTCTTAGTGAGGGATGCACCACCATGTGGCGTGGTCCCTTAATAAAGGATGTACTGGCATGTGCTGTGCTCTGTTAGTGAGGGATGCACCAGCTTGTGCTGTGCTTTGTTAGTGAGGGTTGTGCTGGTATGTGCTGTCTTAGTGAGGAATGCGCTGGATGTGCTATGCTGTCTTAGTGAGAGATGTGCAGGCATATACTGGGCTGTCTTAGTGAGGGATGCACTGGCATGTACTGTGCTCTCTTTGTGAGGGATACACTGGCATATAATGTGCTCTCTTAGTGAGGGATGCACCGGCATGTGCTGTGTTGTCTTACTGAGGGATGCATTGGCATGTGCTTTGCTGTCTTACTGAGGGATGCGCTGGCATGTGCTTTTCTGTGCTGTCTTACTGAGGGATGCACCAACATCTGCTGTGCTCTATTAGTGAGGGATGTGCTGGTATATACTGTGCTGTCTTAGTGAGGGATGCGTCAGCTTATGCTGTGCTTTGTTAGTGAGGGTTGTGCCGGCATGTGCTGTGCTGTCTTAGTTAGGGAAGCGCTGGCATGTGCTGTGCTGTCTTACTGATAAATGTGCCAGCATTTGCTGTGCTCTCTTACTGAAGAATGTGTCAGCATGTGCTAACTATCTACTACATGTTCTATTCTATTTCTAAGAATCATAAGTCAATGAGTTCACATATTGTATCTCCCAATTTTGGATATTAGGTTTACTGCATGGGTATGTCTTCTTGCATGGTTGTTGTACTACTCATTAGTGTACCATGGGAGTAATTGGCTGCATAGAAAAGCTATCTGACTTGCTATTTAGTTATCATTAATGCACGGTGCACCAGCATGCACTGTGTTCTCTTAGTTAGGGATGTACTGGCATTTGCGCTGCTCTCTTAGTGATGGATGCACCACTATGTGCTGTGCTCCCTTAATAAGGATGTGCAGGCATGTGCTGTAATCTCTTAATGAGGGATGCACTAGCTTGTGCTGTGCTTTGTTAGTGAGGGTTGTGGCAGCATGTGCTGTGCGGTCTTAGTGAAGCATGTGCTGGATGTGCTGTGCTGTCTTAGTGAGTGATGTACTGGCATGTGCTGTGCTGTTTTAGTGAAGGATGTGCCGGCATGTGCTGTACTGTTTTAGTGAGGGATGTGCCGGTATTTACTTTGCTCTCTTAGTGAGGGATGCGTCAGCTTGTGCTGTGCTTTGTTAGTGTGGGTTGCGCTGGCATGTGCTGTGCTATCTTAGTAAGGGAAGTGCCGGCATGCGCTGTGCTGTTTTAGTGAGGGATGCACCTGCATGTGCTGTGCTGTCTTACTGATGAATGTACCAGCATGTGCTATGCTCTCTTACTGAAGAATGTGTCACTACTACATGTTCTAGTCTATTTCTAAGAATCACCAGTCAATGAGTTCACATATTGTATCTCCCAATTTTGGATATTAGATTTACTGCATGGGTACGTCTTCTTGCATGGTTGTTGTACTACTCATTTGTGTACCATGGGAGAAATTAGCTGAAGTGAAAAGCTACCTGACTTGATATTTAGTTATCACTAATGCATGGTGCACCTACATGTGTAAACCTTGTTCAGAAATACAGTGCACTTCTATGAATCCCGGTGATAATGTAAAAGAAAAAGAATTACAAACTGAATGTATATCACTGTCAACTGTGCAGATTTTCAGAAAATGTCCAGATTTTTCTTCATATTTTCAGTTTGCTCCAAATAAAATTTATGTTTTCTACCAAATCATTGAAGACTGAAGTCACTAAATAATGATATTCATTTTAGTTTTAGAGTTTTTATCCTTCAGAAAATGCATGCTAACACACAAGTGTAAAAGAGCAATATTCAGAATTTGTCCCTGTTTTTGGGTCTTTGTCTCTCCAAATATTTTAGGCTTTGTTTTGATTTGTTACACTAGGAGGTTGAGAGGTATGTTGACTACTGAAGTTATGGTGTTTGATGTGCTGTTAATATTTTCATCTATGAGCTACATTGGTACTAGAACTGATTAAGTAATAGGAGAAGTCAGAAAAGAAAAGGCAAGATAACTGTAATCTTTTTTTTTTTGCTTGCTTGGTTGCTGCAGAAAGTAGCAGGAAAGGGGTATAACTGCCTATAAGTTACACATCTCCAGATATATAAATGTGATTAAATCAATAATTATCATTTACTGGAATATATTATTTAGACATAAAGACCTGATGGCACTTATAGGTGAGGTATGTACTTTTATATATTAAAAGGGAGAAAAAACTGAGCTCCTGTTTAAGAAAAACTGGAATAAAAATGTCCTAGTAAGACAAATATTGTATAACAAGTATGAAATATATACATGTGGGCCAGGTGCACAGTAATTATGTAAATTAAATGTAACATTTTGAGCAGTCAGTTACACACAGTCAGTTTAAATATTTACAGTGTGATTGTAATACAACAAAGGTAGCATATGCAGTGGAATGCATTGCCTTCAGTGAAGGTAAAGCAATCAGAAAAATGACAGGGGATGGTGCACAAGTGTATCTATGCAGTAAAAGACAGTTTATAGGAAATACTCTATTTAAATATTTGGTGGTGATGCTTGGATTTTTAGGGATATTTATTTTGTATTTTAGAACTTCTGCATCCACTGTTATACTGTTGCAACAGGTTCAAGTAAAAACATTCCAATTAAGTTTGTTTGCAGTTGGAGCCCTCTGAAATAGTATTGTCTGTCTGGTTAATTAATTGTCTGGCTATGTAATGATGCCCAAATTGGTATCAGAAATGTATGATGAAGTACAACTGTATACAAAACCACTTGCCATTCTTTTAAAACAATAAATGAATTGCATCTTAGTATATTCATTTGATTTATGTTATTAAAGTTTAGTAGAGATTGTAGGTTTGGCATAATGGTGAAGGTGTTTACCTAACCTATACAAGGTACAGGGTTTGATTTTCATACAAGATCTAGGGATCTAAACTTTGCTTGCAAGTTAAATAGAACATGTTGGAGGGATAGATTTGTATCTGAAAGACACCCCATTCTCTGGATTAGGGTCCCTCCGATCCATGTGAAAGAGACATCTTCCCTAACCATATTTAAGTGCAACCTGGACCAGTGGATGGGAAATCAGAAATTCACCCCTGGTATGACACTTGTGTTTCTAAATAACCTTTAAGGAACAATAGCCTGTAGGATACATTTGGGTTGAATGCTTAGGTTTATAAAGGTCCCAGTGCTCATTAGCTTAGTATATACCTACATACCTATAATATTTGCCAATGTGTAAGAGCTTTATTTTTCTTATTGTCATTAAACTCTACCTACAAATGATGTTGATCCTGGATTAGTTCATCCCATCCTATTTGAGTAACTGAGTGAAAGATAGGCCAAAACAGTGAAAGTAGGCATTTTGCTTAAGTATTCCAATTAGAGTAATGATGGTAATGTACAGCTTCTATATAAAAAATAACATGCAGTAATCTGGGTCAAGCTCTTATTTTAATAGAGAGTCAAGACAGATACATAGCTAAGTTCTTCCTCAACTACATGTGATGAATATTTGACTTACCTTTTTTAGTCCTTCACTCATTTTTCTTCTCTGGTTGAATGATGGTCAGTGACATCATGGAGTGAAGCATTTCTGTCCTAACTGGTATCTCTTAATATCATCTTTGAATGCTATCTGCCTGATACGGATAAGTCTCCAGCACAGTCCTCACACAAGGGCTTCCAGGCACAGTAATATAGCATGCCCTCTAGATGGAGAAAAGGAATCCACCCAAAAGCTATACAATTCACCCATCCTCCACCCATATGGCTTTTAAGATGAACATTTTTTTTAACCATTTTGTTTTTTGCAGTAATTATGTTCCTATCAAGTAAACTATGCTTACTGTTTTTAAAATACATAGTATTTTCTTTAGTTACTCAATGGAATTAAACTTTTAAAGTTTATTAAACTTCTGTATGTATTTACTGCATGCTGAGTAGCTGTTTAATTATCTCCTAAGTCTGTGTCATCTGACCCTACCTTCTGATGATGCAGCTCTGGGAATAACCAGTCTTTAGTACAAGAATAGTGCTTTTGCTCCAATATTAAGAAAAAAAAAAAACATATTATGCACTTCTCTGACATGAGATGCATAAACCTCTTATGCACCTTTCAATACTATTATACCCTAGTCACACACTAGACTATATAAAGGATCCAGCACAGAACAACACCAAGAAATGATAACAGCTTTAAAAGCTGTAAGTCAATTACCACTAATGCACAAAAAGGTAGAGTTAAATGTTTAACAGTTATGAAAGCTGTTAGCCTGTCAGAAGTATACTTAGTTTATGGGTACTGTCAGAGTGCTGGTGCTAAGTGTTTTACAGCTTTGAAAGTTACAGGACAGTTCATGTTCCTATGCTTTTTTGTACTTGTAATATGATCCAGATATGTATAGTAAATCACCTCCAACTTTTGCTTCACTCCTCCGTTAAGGTAATTTTTTTTGACATTCATGTCTCAAACACATAACAAGTTGGTTATGGTTGTAAATCCAATCATAATGACCTTTGTAGTGTCTAGACCTTTTCTGTAGTGTACATCAGATTTCAACACAAAACATAGCACAGACTATGGCAATGTCAGTCACTCAGTCAGCCAGACAACAAATCAATAAATAACTAAATGCAATTATGCTGAAGAAAAAGTTACAATGAATATAACAGGATGAAACTCCTGGTAAGTGTATAGCCTTTGACATTCAGTGCAATAACATAGTTATAACACTATAATAAATAGTTGTTGTACATGGAGATCCACAATTATGCACCACATTCAGGAAAAAATACATTTTAAGCACATTTCTAACATAAGAAAGGTGTTTAACAAAGTTTTGTTAGGTATCTTTCAGTGCTTTTAAACTCTAGTGTCATGCTACAGCATGCAGAAAACAGTGAGAGAAACTAAAACAGCTTTAAAAGCTGTAACACAGTTTACTTTCAGATACACACACACACATACACACACACACACACACACACACACACACACACACACACACACACACACACACTTACACACACACACACTTAGAAAAAGGTGTGATAGAATGAAATGAAAAATAGCTTTTAAAAATGACTGTCCATTAGAGGAATACTTTGCTTGTGGTCACTAGCTGTGTTGCTACACTATGTGATTTGTTTATCTTTTAGACTGTAAACACTTCATGAGCCTGCACTTTCTCTCTAAATGGAAGTAGACAGAACCTTCCATGATAAATCAACAGACTACAAAAGATTATGATTGAGTCAGTTTGATTACAATTAACTTTTAGTGCATGGAGCACAGTGATTATGTTCCAATATTCATAAAAAGACTAATCAGTTAAGTGCTACTATAGCACAAGATCTGATCTTAACAAAAGGTAAGCATCCCTGCTTAAGGTCAGGTCTCATGCTAGGAAGTCAAATCTACCAGTACTGACCAGCAAAAGACAATAGGTGAATAAAATCACATTTGTTTCTGCCTGCTGTCCATATCAGTAAGGTGCCCATTCTTATTATTAACTTAGAACGTAGCTAGAATAACAGGATGTGTGTTTGCCTGCATTTCCTGAAGGATCTGAAATCTGAAACTCAAATGTATGCCATTATTTAGTTACTTCAGTCCTCAATGATTTGTCTGAAAAGCAAATATTTTATGAGAGACAGACTAAACATATGAGGCAAAAAAAATGTGGACATTTGACAGGCATGGCACGAAGAGTGTAATCAAAAAGGGACTGTGTTACCCTGTCGTCCTGACAGCACTCCTTAACTACTTTAAGGCTTAGAAAGCCGGTAAAATACTTGCCATTTTATTCTTTAGCTAGTAGTACATACAGCATAAAAAGCTCCATGCACTACAAAGAATTATTATCAGATTGCCAATCATAATCTTTAATTATGTGTTCTTGATGTGGATGCCAAGATTCACCTCTCGAGCTTCACTCTCAAGGTCAGTTCCTTTGCATCCATGTCTTGAACACATAATAAGCAAGTTATGAATGGTGATCCAATTCTAATCTCCTGTATTAAGTATTATTCTTGGATGTCAAGAAAATCTCTCTTGAGCTTTACTTCACTCATTTCCAGTGGTGAATTTCTTGATATCCATCAAGCCATATCACAAATGTATAACACATTGGTTATGAGCTGATACCCAATCATAATCCTATATATTTATCATAGGATAATAATTTTATGAAAAAAGTAGTGTTAGCAAAAGTGCATCAATAACCACCTTACAAAAACATATTCATGTGTTATATGTTGAATGGATTTGTGCTGGAATGGAAACATTTGGAACAATATGGATATTTGTGAAAATGAAGAAAAAGAATCTTGATGATTGGATGGGTAATAGGAAATTCACCCCGGAGATCACTTCTGTGGTTCTGCTTGACAGACGCACAGGAAAATAATTTTCTTTGGTGGCAAAAGCCAGGGTACCTTTTTGGCTAGGCTTGTATAGGCCCTAGGGCCAATAGCCTAGTACCTACCTATGAACCTATGAACCTATGATGATGTGCTGAAGATGAAGAAGATGAATATGATGTTGCAATGAAAATGCTGATGAAGATGAAGGTGAAAGTGATTCGGAAGATGATATGAGATAAAGATGATGAGAGTGAAAATGAAGATGCAACAAAGATCAGAGTGAAAATGATACTCAAGTTGACAATGTTGAATATGAAACAATGATAATTAAGATGCAATGAATATAAAATATACAAAGATAAGTAGTGAATATGACATGGTGGTGATGATGAATATGATGCAATGAAAGTGAAGCTGATGACGGTGAAGATGCAATGAAGATTGTGAAGATGGTGATAAAAATGATAAGGAAGATGACAAGTTGCAATGAAGATGACAATTATGATAAAGGTGAAGTGATGATGATGAAGCCTTAATAAAAAGAATGAGGCTGATAACAATGATGACAGATGGTAATAAAGTTGATGAGAGAATATGGGGATGATGATGTAAGGGGGAATCATAATGATAGTAATTAATGAGAATGCAAAATGAAATTAAGATGATGATATTGATAATGAAAGTATGAATGCACTTGTAAAGAGGCAGATGAAAATGCTAATGAAGATGACATTGATGCAAAAAAACAAAATTGTGATATTGTTGATGATAGAGATTTGATGAAGATGACAATGAATCTGACAAAATAATGAATGAACATGATAATGATAGTAATGATGAATATGGGATGATGATGAAAAAAATGACTATGGAATAATGAAGGTGACATGATGAAGATGAGTATGAAGATGAAGAAATTTGATATGCTGATATGAAGAAGGTGAAAATGAAGTTAAAGCTGAAGGCGATTATGATGAAGTTGAAGTAAAGATGCAACGGAGATGATGATGGTGATGATGATGAAGATGATGATGAAGATGGGTGGAAATTCATTCAGTGTATTACAAATGCACCATCTTCATGTCTTCACATTCATTGCATCTTCAGTACATCTTTGTAGTCATCTTATCATCATCTTCATCATTATCTTCATCTTCAGTGCATCATTACTGCCTTCATTTTATCTTCATCGTCTTTGTATCTACCTCATTTTCATCATCATCTTTATCATCACCATCATCCTCTTAGTCCTCATTAGATCATTGTCTTTACATTCATCCCCATCATCATATAATCTGCAAGTTCTTTGTGCTATTATTGTCACCATCATCATCACCTAAATTGTCATCATCATCTCCATGGTTATAAGCTATACTGCATCATGATCATGTCATCTTCATCACCATTACTAGTTTCATTGCTGCCTTCATTTCATCAGTAGTATTAGAGGAGCAACAAGTAGAACACTCCTCTTCACTGCTGGAATACCAGAAGATTTTCCCCTGTTTTATTAGGTTTTATTCCCGCTCAGTTGATTGGACTGCTGACACTGTAATGAAGCATTAGGAGGAGTGCTGCTCTCCTGAGTGAGTCATCCTTTGGGTGAGATATTAAATGAAGGTCCCATGTGCTTCATTTGGTTGTATCTCATATGGATATAGAAGATTCTATTGTACCCATCAGAAAAGTAGGGGAAGTTCCTCCAGTGCCTTGACCAAGCTTTCCCTAGTTCTATAAATTCCACCTTGCCCTTCTTGGTCAACAACAGATAAATAAATAAATCATCTTCATTGCTCCACCATCACCATTTTACCTTTAACACATATTGATCATTTCTATCTCCATTGCATCCTCACTGTCATTACCATTGTCCCTTCATCATCTTCTACATCAGACATCCATCACCTTCATTATATCTTCTTCTTCATCATTGGCATCTTCAACACATCATTGATATTTTTATCATTATATTCAACAGTTTTATTGAAAATATCATCAACTGTCTAACTTCATGTCCATTACCATTATCTTCACCTAAATCATCATGTCTTCGACTTCCTAAGCATCCTCTTTATTACATTTCATCACTTTTTTATCTTCTCAGATGCACAGATTATTCCAAAGCTTTTTTATTCTAGCTTTATTCTTTTCAATATATAATACATGTAAGTATACTTTATTGTTGGATTATCATTGGGATGATTCACATACACCAAGTTTAAAGTTATCCTCTCATTAGCAGACAACTATTTATTGCAGTGTTACAACTGCATAATTACACTTTAGGAAATAGACTTGGAGAATCAATAAACCACACTGGTTACTCAACATTCCAAAGGGATGAATTAATTCATTTAGTAGGAAACCTTGTGGCAAAATCAATTTGTTGTACTTAAACCTTTAATTTTAGCTGCCTTTTTTCTTTCTGTTCTCTCGCTGCAGCTCTAGAAGAAATACAAACAGTGCAGAAAGGTGTACACAGTAGAAAAATTGCACTTTTCCTACCCAGTTATGTTTTTTAAGCCAGAGTTAGCAGTTACATGTGTATTTGTGTGTGTGAGTGTGTGTGAGTGTGTGTGTGTGTGTGTGTGTGTGTGTGTGTGTGTGTGTGTGTGTGTGTGTGTGTGTATGTATCTTTGTCCAGGGATTTCTCTATATGTGTTTCAGACCTGTGTCTGTATCTTTACATTTGTTGGTTACATCTCTCTCTACCTTGTGCACCTTACTTATACAGTACCTGACATTTTTTAAATTTTGTCAGTTCTTTAGAAGTTCTAGATATCATTAAAGAATGAAAACAATTAGCATCATTTCTGCCTTCGAGTGTTTTACTTTTAGTTTATAAGAAAGAAGTTTATTGTTTTGTGTATATATATATATATATATATATATATATATATATATATATATATATATATATATATATATATATCAGCACTACAGAATCCTGAAAGCCCAAAATCCTGAGACCAAAATCTCGAAAGATCAAAATACTGAAAACTCAAAATACTGAAAATGCACAGGATACCAACACTTACTATATTCCAGCACAAGTGCATACAGAAACATATTACCCTTCAATTATACACAGGGGGGCAAGACCCCCTCCACCCTAATGTGGGGGCTGCACCCCCCCCCCCACATCCCCTGCTACTTAAATATATCAACTCCGAGATTGCACTTCACTATGCAATCTCGGAGTTGATATATTTAACAGTGTAGAACATAGGGCATGCCCCCTACTTATACTTGGGGAAGAGTAATATGGTTTGTGTTTTATTTGTTTCTTCTGTATGTACCTATGCTGGAATATAGCAAGTGTTGGTATCCTGTGTGTTTTCAGTATTTTGAACTTTCGAGATTTTGGACTCAGGATTTTGCGCTTTCGCTGAAGCGTGTTAAAATAAAAAAAAAGCAGTAAATTAACGTTTATGCAGGGGGGCAAGCCCCCTACACCCCCCATGTGGGGGGCTGTGCCCCCAACCCCCCTACTTTATTATTCTCACTCCAAGATTGCACTACAGTAGGGAAAAGGGAAAAATTCTCTTAACCGCATCGTAGTACAATCTCCACAACAGTCACTCCCCCACAACTCCTTCTACCTCCAGGCATACTTCCGCGAACGTGCTTCTTCAGTGAAAAGCATTTTTGCGTAAGTATGCCTGGCCATTTCAGATTCGGTGAAACGCCGTTCGCGCAGTAGTCCCAGACCCATATATATATATATATATATATATATATATATATATATATATATATATATACATACATACATATAAACATACACAAATACACACACACAGATATATATATATATATCTATATATATATATATATATATATATATATATATATATATATATAATATATGTATATATATATGTATATATATATATATATATATATATATATATATATATATATATACATACATATGTTATTTATTTATTTTACATTTGTTGACAGGGATGAGTCCAACTGAGCTGAGATCGCCCTTTTTCAGCAGAGGCCCAGGAAGAAAAGCTCCAAAAACACTTATACAATACAATGGACAATTTTTTTTTACAGTAGCAAGTAATCCAAAAGATGAGAGAGTCAATTATTTGGCAATTGTTAATAACATTAATATCTAGCAAAAAATATTTACAGTCATCATTAAAATCAAGCATGTAGATGGGACAATCTTTCAGTAGTCTTAAGTATTGATACAATATGAGCATTTATTAATTTCAGGTAACAGTTTAGTAGGGATATATAGGAAGATACTTAGGTTAAGCTGGGACTTGGGGAAAAAGGTCTGAAAGAGAGAAGTTGACAGGGCATGTTAGGGAGAAGTAGTAAAAAGGTCGTAAGATTGTAGGGGATAAGAGTTAAGGTTAGAGGTTGATTAGAGAGATGTTTAAGGATGGGGGGCAGTTTTAAGGTGGGTGAGTACAGAGGCATGACCAGAGAGTTTTTAAGTGTTCTTTAGCAGTTGCTTTGAATTGTTTTGGATGTTTAAGTAGTCTAATTTGAAGTGGCAGCTTCAAATTAGAAGCTCATATCAATAGATATATGTACATATACTCCCTCCAACAACAATTACATATCCTACACCAGCTTGTATCATTAGATGGAAGAACTATTTTGTATTAAAAAATATATGTATATGTATAACAGATAATGAGACAGACACAGGTATATATGTATAGATATGGAAGTGGCATACATGGCCGAATGTCATTCTAATCAAGTTCATTTTGTGATGAGCAAACTCATCAAATGGAATGTATGTCAAAAAGAATGAGGAGGAAAACAGTCCCCGAGATTCAGGAATCCAAAATGTCCTGCAGGAACAGTATAGGAGTTCCTTCATGGAAAATGGCCGCCGAGCAATTCAAGATAGTGCCGTTTTCCCATGTATGAGCGGCCCTGCACTGTTCCAGCACGGAAAAACGGCAAACATGCAAATCACCTCCTTTGCTGGTGAAAAACATGCAAATTAGGTGATTTAGCAATTCATCAAGCTGGCAGGTCTCTGTGCTAGAACAATGTGAGTGCAGAAATGTATTTGGAAAATAACTGATTACATTTCTGCAACTGACAAAACAGAGGCATGATAGCTTGTGATAAAGCATATATTATGTACATTAAACATGGCAAATGCCAAATATAAGGCCATTGGCATTAAAAATTGATTAATTATTATGAAAATAAAACCTTTTTTTTTGGCCGATCTCAGCCATTTAAACATAGGGCAGTGGCAGGCAAATGGGATTGTGCCGAAAATAAAAAAAAATGGGAAAACTCAATTTTAAGTTAAATCTGCATTTTGCCATTATAGTCTATGGCATGCAGAATGGCTGTCAAGAGGAAAGGGTCCGTTTTAGTGCAGTAACTAATGACCTACATACTGGGGTATGCAAATGAGGGGAGTTATACTGAATCACATATTTCTTCAAAGTGTCAGCTTGTACCTAACTGTGTAGGTGCAGCAATACAACAGTGCAAGTCTAAGAGCTGGATGACTGCATAAGGGGGTGTGTCATGCTTGCTATAAGCTCATTGGAGCTCTGTGGCCTGTGTTTACCCTTAGCTAAGCATAGATAAGGAAGGGGGTGTGTCAGATGTGCCTGAGCACTGTGTACATAGCTTAAATGGGTGTGCGCGGTGTGCACCAGGTTTTAAACATAAACAGGGGGAAAAAAATGGCAGCACTATTTACATTTCAGCACTGCGTATGTGTGGCGCACCTCAGGGCTTAAATAGGGAGGAAGTGGGAAGGGGAAACAGCAATAGGAAGGCAATCAAGGAGAACTAGCATAGCTGGCAGGTGGAATGTATCAGAATCAGCCAATTACACATGCAGCAGCCCAGCACACTACTATAAACTGTGCAAACACCTTTCAGACTTTTTTCCCACAAACTCTACACCCACTGGTGTACACAGACAGGGGATTTTTAACTATCAAAACTAACTAAAAAGTTTAGAGGCTGCTGCTGCTTTACTCCATTAATATGTGCTAGAGTCTAACGGTGGTGAGGAGGAGAATGCCCACAGTGAGGAGAAGGAGAAGAGTGTACAGACCCAGAGTAACCTGCCAATGGCTACATGAGCTGGAGATAGTGGAGCACTATAGGGTGGACAGGGACATTCTACAGCAAATCGTGCAGCTGTGCTGTTACCACCTCATACACAGAACCAACATAGAGGAACCCATCCCAGTGGATACCAAGGTATGTGTAGCCTTAAGAATACTAGCCACAGGTGCCTTCCAAAGACCAACTGGGGATATCATGGGGGTCTCACAGGCATCAGCATCCAGGTATGAGATGCCATGTCAGCATGTCAGTGAGCACATATATTTCTCCAGCACCCATGAGTCATTGACCAGAAATATGCATCTCTTCCAGCATATAGCAGAATACCCTGAGGTAGTGGGTGCTATAGCCTGCACGCACATACACATCAAAGCACCAACTGTGAGTGGGATAGGGTCTACATAAACCCCAATGGCTTCCTCTCCATCAACTGCCAGGTCATGTGTGATGCCCAGGGCATTATCCTGATAATACGTGCCAGCAGCACTGGAAGCTATCACGACTCCCACATCTGGCATTCCTTACAGCTGTATCAGGGGGTTTGCCGGGGGGCATTCCATGTGTCCATCTAGTGGGGGATGCTGGTTATGCACTGAATGTGGCTGATGACACCCATCAGAAATGCACACACACCTGAACAAGAACTCCATAATGAGGCACACGCACAAACCAGGATCATTACAGAGCATGCGTTTCTGATGGTCAAGTCACGGTTTCACTGCCTTAACATATCCGGTGGAGCCTTGAAGTAATCTCCAGCTACATGCACACAAATGTTTTTAGTATGTGCCATGCTACACAATATGATCCTGCGGAAACTGCTGCAGCAGGAACAGCATAGGGCAGGGCCACACAGCCCCCCACCATTGCCAAGGCCAGCACAGGCTCAGAGGGACTTGGAGGAGGAACTTCCTGAGCCTTGCCCTGTAGGCAGAAGTAGGTGTGCCCAGTATGCCCAGGCCTTGGCAAAGAGGCAACACATAGCACACACACTGACACTGAAGGGACCCAGGGACTGACAACCCTCTCTGACTCACACATACAGTAAAAGGGATGCCAAACATGACACTACCTGTGGTTTACCATGTATAGGGAGTGTACTACATGCATCCGACATAGTCAGCCCTCCAGCACTGTCCTCAATACTGGCCCAGCAACAAGGTAAATCACCCTTCCTATCAATTACTGAATGAAGTAGTATGTACTGATAGTTGTATGTATGGTATGGATGCAAGTATGCAAGGTAATTGGTTGGCTGGATGGAATAACAGCAGACAGCTGACAGCTATACAGGACAGCAGGAAATCCATAACAAATACTGGTGTCAACATACTAGGCAGTACTACACAAGGTGACAACCCCCACCACAGTACATGTGATAGTCACACAGATGGATGTCAATGAGGATCACATTCTCACCCAGCAGGGCAGGTGTAGATGACCATAAATAAAGGCTGGGCTAAGGCCCCCAAATGATGGCAATGGTGAATAGCCTCCCTCCAGACCTAAACAGACATACTACAACAGGTCTGGCAGTTGCATTTTGGTTCTGAAGGGTAAGAAGTCTGAAACTGAAATTTATGCCATTAAAATCTAACATGTGTACTCTTCTAATATGCCTCCTTTTTGCATGGTAGGTCACAATACAATATGAAGTAGAAGCCAACAGATTAACTGAAATACCAGTACAGTCATTGCAAATGTTTAAAGTCTTCAGGTGTGCACCCATCCCCCACAATCCCATGTAGAAATGTGGTAAAATGTAAGTTTGATGAGTAATATCACTGAACCACAGATTGCCTGAGCTGTCCCAATCTACATGATAGATCGTTGCATGTGTATAATATGCAGAGGTCAGTGTGGTACGTTTGTTGTGTATTTAATATTGCCAGGAAGTGGTCAGCATGTTGGCCTGGATGGTTGTGTCTCAGTGGCCAAGGTACAGTACTGTGGTTGACAGGGCCATGTTCCAACAATTGCAGTGCCAGCCACACTGCTTCTCAGCTACACCCATGTCAGCAGTTGTACATACTCACTGTCCAGATGTCAATATCTGTCACCGACGGAAAGCTGGACATGCCAAAAATGGGGCCCATACATAGAAACAGTATACAGGTGGAAGTAACCTACACAGAGTGCATATAAAATAACTATCAACTGCACACAACTTTGGAATGATACACAGAGGTTAGCATTACATTAGTTGTCCCTCTAGTATGAAATACTGGTAGTCTGGCTAATCACTGGTAGACCACAAAAGGCACAGTTATAAAGTAGTGACAGGCTGCCCATGTCCACACACAAGGCAGCATAAGGGGAATGTCCTAGGTATATCTGTGAGTCAGGTGCCAGTAGCATTCATATCATGCATGCACCCAGTCCTCCCACCATCAGCCACAGGTTTATCACAGGTCATATCCTTGCTGTAGGGAATGAGTACAGCATGACCCTGTCTCTGTATGAAAATACATACATGATGCTGCATGCTGAATAGGTGTCCAATGCAGGTGTGTCCCTAGCTGTAAGCAGCAACCCGACCACATCCAGGCCTGTGGATCAGTATGAACAGGAAGGATTGACAGGAACACCTCAACCAATTACCATTGTCACCCCAGGGTAATCCACTGGCTTGCAGCCTGGGAACGTATGAGTGACAGAATGCACTGGCCTGCTACAGATGTCCTGCAGCACTCTCAAATGGCCTACAGTCCTATGGCACATGCCCATGCCTCACCCATAGTACCAATGTACGGAATGCCATGGGGTCCCAACTAGCAACCTAACACAGTAAACAGAAAACAAATGCAAGGCCATGTTGACAAATGCCAGTAGCATGCCTCCCCATGTCCTACTGCAAGAACTGTGGACCAGACCATAAATACTACTGGGATAAAGGTCCAGCTATAGGGATACTTCTGAGATATTGCTTTCAGAATGTTAGGAAGAGGAGAGAATAACGGAGGGGGAATGTAGAAGCATGGATTTCTTGGAATATGTGAAGTCTGAAACTCTAATGTCTGCCCATGCTACCTCCTGACTGCAAACCCATGAATGAATAGTCACTAAAACTACTTGTTAACCACAATGTGAAGGTAAACTGACCAGATATAGGAGTCCTGCCTCTGGATAACCTGGGTGTATCTGTACAGCTGAGAGGTATGGCCCCAGCAGGATATGGCCATTTCATTAAGTTGAGAAAAGCACAAGAAGGGAATCCCCAGCCAGCATACTACCAAGGTGCTGGACCATTTACACAGAACAAGCAGTCTATTGTCTGTAACTACCCCTCCAAAATGGCAGGAATGTGTCAGAATGTGTAGTTTCAGCTTCATTTAACTTGTATTTCCCTGGTAAACGACTGTGAGCAAAGAATGATATCTGTCAGTAGGTGATGACATGATACATCACAGTGTAAAACAGTACATATGTCAGAAAATCTATGCTGCAACCAATCATGTTGACCTGAGCCGTACCTCCCTGGCCTACATGAAAAAAGACATGGAGGAGCTCTCTGGTCACGTAGTCTAAGCCGGTATGACCCTGACCCTGAGTAGCACCCTGCCCTCACCAAGAATGATAAAACGGTATAGAGAAAAATGTATCAATTTCAACAATTGGCTAAGCTTCTGGTGTCATTCAAAGGGGATCCAGTGTCTGTCAGCCTGGGATGAAATGCTCGACAAGTCATGCTGCTTTGTTAGAGACGGCTTGCACCTGTCACCCTTAGGCTTTCAAATACTGGCCAAGGCTCTTGCCGCCCCCATAGTGCCTTTTTAGGCAAGACTCAAAAGACAAACCCACCACCATAAATAGCACAAGTAAAAAAAACTGAGGATAATGCTGCTCAATGCCAGAAGTCTAAACCTCTAAATGCACGCACTCAAGGCACTCCTCAGTATGGAGAAAATCAATATATGTGCAGTAACAGAAACCTGGTTTAAGGCTCCAGAGAGCACCCCAGCACTACCAGGCTCCAACTCATACCATACATTTTAGCCACAAAACCCAGACTGAAATACAAAAGGTGGGGGAGTATCCATATTCATCAAGGATACCCACACCTCCAGGTTAGTGGCACAGCACGATGCTCCAGAGATCATCCATGTGCAACTAACAATGGGCAAAACTGCTATTCAAATTATAGCTTGCTACAGATCACCCACCATGTCCCAGAACCCCCACTATGCATTCCTGGAAACAATGGGAAACATAAAGGTCCTACCAAATACCCTGAAATTGGGTGATATAAATCACCCAAACATTAACTGGGAGAACTACTCAAGTATGAACTCCCTTGCCCAACATTTCCTAGAATTTATAAACTCAAACACCCTGGATCAACAGGTCAACACTCCCACCAGAGGTGACAACATATTGGACCTGGTCATCACCAACATAGGCGAGTGGTGTTCCACACCAAAGGTCAACCCCTCGCTGGTTAGATCTGACCATAAACTAATCACTCTTGATATCCACATTCCGCCACCACCCCCGGTCAAAGAAACCACCATGAAAAACTTTTCAAAAGCAAACTTCACATTACTTAAGACCAAGATGGGAAGTTTCAAAGCCCCCATGCTGAAGGATAATGCTGTCCAAGCTGCAAAATCCTTTACTAATGCACTCTACAGGCACCTACAAGAATGCATGGATTGTGCTATCCCAAACAAAACCAAGACTCACTCCTCCAAGAAAAGGAAACCAGCCTGGTGGGATCCCTGCCATAAACAAGTTATACAATAGAAGGAGGAAACTAGTACAGAATTGAGTAAAATCCCAAGAAGGAAAGCCATCCCTGATCAGTATCAGCAAGAAACTATGTTCCCTCATAAAATCCTCCAAGGCTAGCTTTGAAAGAAAAACTGCCATGGACTCCAAAGATAACTACAAGGCATTTTTTAGCTATGTCAAGAATCTAAGTGGCAATTCTCAGATCTGCTCGGAGTTAGTGCAGAATGGCACAAAATACACTGAACTGACCGATATAGCCAACATCCTGGCAGACAGGTTCAGTGCATACTTCACCCTCCCTCACCCCCAAAAGGGCCCATAACTCTACCAGAAGAATGTACTGCCCCTGAAATCACAGACACTCAGGTTAAAACAGCCCTCTCCAAAGCCAAAAACACAGCATCAGTGGGATTGGATGGTGTCCCAGGCTGCATCCTACATGAGCTCAAGGATGAACTAACCCCTCACCTAAACACACTGTTTAAACCCAGCCTCTCCACAGGCTATGTGCCCACAGAGTGGCACACAGCAATGGTTATTCCGCTCCACAAAGGTGGAGCCACAACGCACCACAGGAACTATCGCCCTATAAGCCTGACTAGCTTGGTCTGCAAAGCTATGGACCGCATCATCATGGATCTCATTAACAGAGACATTGGAAACCTCCAAACACTGGACCCTACCCAGTTCGGCTTTGTTAAGGGTAGATCATGCCTCCTAAAACTGGTGGACTTCTTTGAGACAGTTACAAGGCTATAGATGAGGGAAAGGTGGTCCACACAGCCTACGTAGACCTTGCAAAGGCTTTCAACACCATTCTCCACTCAGAGACATGCTCAGCAGCCTGAACATAAACCCCTACGTCACGAGATGGGTTGCCAACTGGCTCACGGAAGTAACCCACATGGTAAGAGTTGCAGGAGCTAGGTCTGACTCTAAATCGGTTACAAGTGGCATTCCCCAGGGCTCAGTCCTAGGACTCCTCCAGTTTGGCATATACTTCTCAGAGGTACAGGCAAGCACAGGAGGACTATGGCTGACCAAGTTTGAGATGGCTGCAAACTAGGGGCTATAATTGATTCTCCGGCTGACACAAACATCCTCCAAAAGGGTCTCACTGAGACAGAAACCTGGTGTCAAAACCATGGCCTTAAGCTAAATGCCAAAAAGTGCATAGTCATCCCCTTTAGAAAAAACAAAGTACCCACAAACTACCACATAGGTGGTAGCCCCCTAAATACGGAAGACATAATAAGGGATCTGGGGACCCAAGTAGATAGTAACCTTTCCTTCTATGTGGCCCACCTAATCACAAAAGGGTTTGCATCCAGATCAAAAGAGGTCATTGGGCCTCACATCACTCATCAGACCCATCATAGAGTACAATGCCCCATTTAGGATGTACCTTATAAGACACCTGCAACAACTGGAAAGACCACAGAAGTTCCTCACCAAGAGGATCACTGGCCTCAAGCAGATGCCCTATGCAGCTCGACTGAAGAAATTCCAGCTGTACTCGGTTGCATACTGCCTACTCAGAGGTGACCTCTGCCTGACATACAAGGCCATGTCCAACCCAGAATTGATGGACATGCTCCACCTAAAGAAAACCATATCCCCTCGAGCCACACGCTCCAGGGATCTAAACCTCACCACAACAATAAATAGGATGTGCTGGAGGGATAGATTCCTGTCCAGAGACTTCCCATGCTCTGGAACAAGATTCTAATCTACATTAGGCAGAGATCTTCACTAACCCTCTTCAAGAGAAACCTTGACGAGTAGATGGAAAACAGAAAGTTTACCCCAGGGATCACTTCAATGGCTCTGCTGGACAGAGGCACAGGGAACTAATCTAAGGGGGCAGCAAAAGCCAACACATTCTGGCTAGGCTTATAAATGCCTTCGGGCAGATAGCCTAGTACCTACCTATAAACCTATGAGCCTATGTTATTCAAGCAGCACAGACAGCAATATTTACAGTATCCCCTGTATGTTATGCCCATTGTGTCTCCATATTGGCAACCTATCTGCAGATATCCTGCAGAAAAAGGCTGCTAGGTGTAGCTGTAGCACATAAAACCCTGAGCTGGAATCCAACTCTCCCTGGAATGGATGCACACACTCAATATATAAGGTCATATTGGGCATGCTCCTACACTTAGATAAATGAAGCCCATGCCCGACAGCACAGTGGACTACAGATATCTGTTATTCACAGATGTCTGTGCACACACACCAAACTGTACACCATTTATACTTCACACACACACACACACACACACACACACACACACACACACACACACACACACACACACACACACACACATACACACACACACACTGGATAGAAATACTCACACATATCTAAGGCCAACATAATATAATATGTCAAACATACACACATAGAGACGTGGGGAAGAGAGAGGCAGACAGTGACAGAGAGAATCCCATTATGAGGCCTTTCCCACCCAGTACACATCCCTTTGGCCTATATCACATAATGTGCTGATGTCATTCACTGTAGAAATTCCTTTTGTTAGCCCTCAGCTCTATAGTCTTAGTGGTGCTTGCGATAACTGTGTAACACTATAGTACAAATAAGAATTCATGTAACATTTGTAATCTCAGTCCTGTCAAATGTAAAGTTGTGTGTGAGAGTGTGTGTGTGTGTGTGTGTGTGTGTGTGTGTTTCTAGATAAATGAGTTTGAGGGCATTCACACTCATTACACTTCCATTTGCCCTAGTTTAGTACTCCTGTTGATGCCAGTCACCCTGAAATAACCCTTTGGAGAACTCACCAACATATAGGTTCCGTGGCACTTGTGATAACTGTGTAATACTATTGTGTAGCAAGCTAGTTAGGTAGGAGTTCTAATCCCAACCTTGGTAACTGTGAAAATGTGTGTGCTTGTATGAGAGAGTGTGTGCATAGAGACATGATTTTGAGGCCATTCACTCTCACTACACTTCCCTTATCCCTCCTTTAGCACTGCTACTTATGTCAATCACCTTCAAAGATACCTTTGGACAACTCACCATTATATAAGCTGAGTGGCGCTTGTGATAACTGCGTAATACTATAGTGTAGCAAGCACGTTAGGTAAGTGCTTTAATCCTGGTCTTGGCAACTGTGAAAATGTGTGTCTTTGTAAAGACAAGATTTTGGGGCCATTCACACTCACTACACTTCATTTACCCCTCCTTTAGCACTGCTGCTGTGTCACTCACCTTCAAAGCTACCTTTGGACAGCTCTTCAACATATAAGCTCTGTGGTGCTCACAATAACTGTAGTGCAAAGCCCTGCTTAGGTAGGAGTTCTAATCTCAGAACTGGCAATTGTAAAAGTGTGTTTGCTTGAGTGTGTGTATCTGTAGGTTGAAGTATTTTGTGTCCATGCACAGCCAGTACATTTCAAATAGTAATACTTTACAACAGCTTCTGATGTCACTCACCATAGAGGTATGTTTAGACAGCACTGCACCTGTAAGCTCCATGTTGTGTGTGATAAATGTTCAACAATGTAGTAGCAATAGCTTCATAGGTAGGGGTTTGAATCTCATTCCTGGCAAGTGTGTGTGTATATATACATCTATATGTATGTGTTCGTACATTAAAGATTTTGGCCCTATTTACACCCAGTACACTTCTCAGTGCCCTACTTTAGCAGTCCTGCAGATATCATTCACCTTATAAGTACCTGTTGGCAACCTTAAACCATGTAAGGTCAGTGGTGCGTGTGGTAAATGTGTAATGTAAAGGTCTGAAAACATAATTAGTTAGAGGTTCAAACCTCACTCCTGGCAAATGTAAATGTGTGTGTAGGGTAAAGTATGTTATGAAATCTCTCACCCACTACATCGCCCAATGCCAGTATTTACAAGGGCTGGTGATGTTCCTTACCTTAGAAGTACCTTGGGACAACATCCATCCTTTAAGCTCTGTGGCATGTGCGATAAATGTGTAACACTGTAGTAGCAATACATAGATAGGTAGAAGTTCAAAAAAAAGTACGGGAAAGTGTGTGTGTCTCTCTCTCTGTCTGTCATCAGTATCCTGTGAGGTGTGACTGTGTAATAACAGGATCCACTGTGGGAGGGTTTTGCTAAATTATTATATTGATGACCTAGTATATGTCCCAATGTCCACATTACAAGGCCAACAGTTGTCAAACACTGTAAGGTAGGTGTAGACAATCCACAGCCCTAAATGTGCAGTGCCATGTGCAATGACTGTGTGACAGCATGGAATAGTTAACAATATAGTCAACCCTTCTAATACTCAGTGACCACATTCCACTCAGGAATCATACACAAACACACTTGGCTATGCATCAACCACAATATCAGTAGTTCTCCTGCAAACTGCCTCACAGATAGTACCACGATCTGATTGCAGTGGACTCCATGTCAAACCGATGACCAGACATGAGTGGTGTCACACAAGGTATGACCCATGTCCTCTCATGTTTGGGATATACCCTTCTGATGTGCAGGAGAACACAAAGGCACCCTGGTTGAAAATGTTTGTATTCAACAGTAAGGTGGGTGGTAGCATTCCCAATCCATGTGATGTTGACATCATGCACAAAGGCTGCTTGACACCTATGACTGTTGTCAGAACACTGGACATTACCTCAATGCCAAGAGATGTGCCGCTATTACCTTTGGAAAAAACATGGCTCACATGAAGTAAGACATTGGTGATAGTCCACTGAAGAGTGACATTGTTATAACAGAATGGCGAACACAGGTTGACAGTCAGCTGCCTGTTGACCACAACAGTGCCACTGACATCAGAAAGTACTTTGATGTGTTACATCTCCTAAGTGTGTGTTATCCAGCAAGTAAAAGGACATGGTCACCCTGTACCATCCCCTCAGTAGCCCAATCAATGTGTACAGTGGCCCTTTTGCCATGTTCCACACTGGACACCTGCAACAACTGTAGTGTCTGCAAAAGTGCCTCACAAAAGGAATACCATGCCTTATACACATGCCCCATATGGACAGACTCCAATAACTCCAATGAATCCCCATATCATACTGTCTATGCAGATGCAATCACTACCTCAGTTACACAGCCATGTCTCACCAAACTATGTCAGGAATGCTCCATCTGAAAATACCATTATGTCCACACAACATGCCCCAGAGACCTCAAGCACACTTTCACAGTTCAAAGGACATGCATGTGGGACAGGTGCACAATCCAGACACTGTCCATGTTCTGGAATATAAATCACATACATGTGAAGCAGTGCACATCACTGGCCACCCAAAATAGAAATCTTGATGAATGGATGGGGAATACAATACCCACCCCTGGGGACCACTCCAGTGACTATATTCCTGAACGACACTGGGGACTATTGTCATGTGGCCAGATGCCAGGATATTCCCTTGGGCTAGCCTTGTAGAGCCTTCAGGCCCATTCACCTACTACATACCTATGAAGCAATTAACCTATGGATCTCAGTACTGGCAAATGTGTGTGTGTGTGTGTGTGTGTGTGTGTGTGTGTGTGTGTGTGTGTGTGTGTGAATAGCAATCTCATTGTGTTTGGTTGATGAATATCCTCTGTGGCTGTGGGGATACTATTCTCCACTCTACAACAGATGTTGTAAATCAACATATACTTATGTACTACCCTCAGCCCTAGAATCTGTCAGGCATATGCAATCAATGTGTTACAGACCTGGGAAATCTTTACAAATGCAGTTGTGCCCTGCCTAAGACATGGTGGATGAGTTACCACACTGCCATACCCCTTGATCCTGCTGCAGGGCCACATCCTGGTGACACACAGATGCCTAGAACAGAAACAGGATAGCATGTGAGAACACATTCATTCAGCACTTCTTTTGTGGGGGGAGAGGGGGGTACAGCTGGCACTGAATGTGTTGCCAAGACTGTAGCCAGTATCTGTTGTCTCAGGATAGGTATTAGCATTGTGCAGTAACTCACAGCACTTGTGTTTAATGCTGTGTAGGTTGTTTATGTAACTATCAAAAGCTGTTATGGTTGTCGTCAGCATCTGCTGCATGTTTGCTTTCATAGATACCTGTAGGGGATTCCATGAGGGAACACAAGTTGTGTTTGAGGCTAATAAGGGAGTTCAACAGTCATGGTATACCACCTTTCTCTGCAACAGTGTCTTCCTTCTGTTGTACACTTTAGTAATGGCAGAGGACCATCACATAGTCTCCCAGTATTTGGAGGGCAGTGTCTGGGTTCTGTTGGCTCTGGCTAGTACCATGCATTCATGTACCTGTTTGTACAGTGATGTGTATGATTTGACAGTCATGCAGCTATTTCCCATTGCCATGGGTGTAGTGAAGTCATCCACCCCTGTTTTCATAGCTGCAAAGTCAGCTTTGGAGAGATTTTGCAAGGTGGTTACCTTTCTGGGTAGTGTGGCTGACAAGTTGAGTTCCATGTTGATTACAGCCTGTGTGGATCTTACCACGCAGGGATTGACAACTGTGGATGAGCAACAATCCCATATTTAAGTAGTCAACACAGGTCAAGGTTGTTGCTTCCTCTACTGGGGTCAGTATGAGCTGGTCCAGGGCATTGGAAATTATGAATTCCAGGAAGTGTTGGGCCACTGTACTGGTACTTGGCTACTTTCCACAAGTGATGGAGGGGTAGTTGAAGTCTCATACTCCACAAAGAGGGGGCCACAACAGACCCCAGGAACAACCACCCCATTAGCCTGATGAGCCTGGTCTGCAAGGCCATGGAACATATCATCATGGAACTCATAAACAAAGACATTGGAGATCTCCAAACTCTGGACCCCACACAGTTCAGGTTTGTAAAAGGCAGATCATGTCTCCTAAATCTGATAGACTTTTTTGAAGTAGACACCAAAGCCATAGATGAGGGTAAGGTGGTTCACACAGCCTATCTAGATCTTGACAAGGCATTTGACACCATCCCCCACTCTTGAATTATAGATAAACTCACTAAACTAGGTATAAATTCCTATGTCACAAGATGGGTTGCCAACTGGCTTACTGACAGAACCCACAATGAAAGTAGCCAACTTCACATCAGACTTCAGACCAGTGACAAGTAGAGTACCACAGGGTTTAGTCCTGGGTCCTCTCCTGTTTGGTATCTACTTCTCTGAAATACAGGCTAACACAGAAGGTCTTTGGCTAACTAAATTTGCAGATGACTGCAAACTAGGAGCCATAATCAAAACTCCTAACGATGTGGACATCCTACAAAAGGGCCTCACTGAGACAGATGCCTGGTGTCAAAGCCATGGTCTCAAGCTCAATGCCAAAAAGTGTATTGTCATCCCCTTTGGTAAAAACTCTGTACCCATGAACTACCACATAGGTAGTAGTCTACTTAACACCGAAAGTGTGATAAGAGGCCTTGGAACACAGGTGGACAGTAGTCTCGCCTTTGATAATCACATTGCCAAACTGGTCAAGATATCTTTCTGCATGGCACACCTCATCACAAAAGGTTTCTCATCCAGAAAAAAAGAGGTAATTGTTCCCTTCTACTCATCACTCATTAGACCCATTATAGAGTACAATGCCACTTTTGGTATGTACCTCACAAGACATCTACAACAACTGGAAAGGCCGCAAAAATACCTCACAAGGAGGATTACTTGCCTCAAACAGATGCCTTACGCAAACCAACTCAAAAAACTCCAGCTTTACTCCATCGCATATCGCCTACTCAGTGGCAATCTCTGCCTAACATACAAAGCTGTGTCAAACCCAGAGCTGTTGGACATGTTCCACTTAAAGAAATCCCAATCCCTTCAAACTACATGCTCTAGGGGCCTAAACCTTGTCACTACAATAAACAGAACATGCTGGAGGGATAGATTCCTGTCCAGAAGACTTCCCATACTCTGGAACAGACTACCTATCTATGTCAAACAGAGCTCCTCATTAGCACTCTTCAAGAAAAATCTTGATGATTGGATGGGTAATAGCATATTCACCCCGGGGATCACTTCTGTGGTTCTGCTTGACAGGGGCACAGGAAAATTATTTTCTTGGGTGGCGAAAGCCAGGGTACCTTTTTGGCTAGGATTGTATAGGCCCTAGGGCCAATAGCCTAGTACCTCCCTATGAACCTATGTCAATGTTGCGCTGGACCATCATAGATGGCAGGGTGTTGAGGAATGTGCAGTGACAGTCTAGGGACATAGATGTGGACCCAAATCAGGCTATGGTCTGGATTGCACTATTACCCCAAGGCAGTTGTACTGGAAATATCTCCAATGCATTATGCTGGAATACTAGTCTTGAGGTGTTCCTATCCATAATGAATATGGAGACAACACCACCTGTGAAGGTGTGGTGTGGTCCATGTTTGGGAGATGACATCTGTGGAATGCGATATAGCCTGATACTGCAGGGCTGCAGTCTGCTGCTGTGAACCACTTCTCCATTACAGCAGCATTTTAATGTCCTACACTCCAATGAGTGCTTTGAGTGACTGCATCCTGACAGTTAGATGTCTACTGTTGAGCAGCATGACCCTCAGATTGCATACATGTCTAGCTGTTATGGTGGTAATTACATTAGGAACACTGCCTAATAAGGCATCATAAGAGTGGCAAGACACTTAGACAGTACCTGGAAACCCCACCTCTAACAGATTTAGGACATCTGTGGCAAGTCATTGGGTTCTGCCAATCATGTCATCCCAAGCAGAGAGGTACTGGATCCCCTGAGAATGACAACACACGTAAGCCAATGTTGCAGTCAATCATCTGTTGATAGTACCACAGCATCATTATGGGTGACAATGCTATACTGCTCAGGGCTACTATCATACTGCCTGGACCACATAATCAGAGAGTTCAACCATGTATCTTGTCATGTAATCCAGGGAAGTGTGTCCCTAGTCATTTACACCCACATGGATACAGAGTGATACTTGTAGTGGTTGTGGAGTGCCATGACTGGCTGTGTCATGTGTTGGATGCTGGCATGTGACAGATATTTGGTTGTTACCTGCTCCATGTTCAACTTGGTGAGTAGGATATGTGTGTGCCGCAGTATTGAGTTACCCATGATCACTGTATTGTGCAAGGTGGTTAGCCTTAGGAGCTTAGGTTGAGGGGCACACTGTGTAGGTTAAATATGTGTCCCTTGGCATGTGTTATGTCATGATGTCTGAGTGGGTGTCTGTCTTGCTGGTCTGTCCTGTTTGGGTAAATGTCCATTGAGTACCTCTATGAAGGTGGGTGTTTGGCTTTTCACTGTATGTCATGGCTGTCAAAGTGGGTGTCATGGTGAGCTACGTGTTCCACATGGGGTGGTGCAGGTGTTGATCTTATCCTCTTGACCTGCTAGTCCAGTCTTTGCTGGAGAGGGCATAAGTCCACATTAGGTGATATACGGTTAACTCTCACAGGTCTGAGTGTTTGGAGTTTAGAGGGGAGGGTTGTCTGTGTACATGAGACAGTTACAGCAGTACCTCAGAATGGACAAGTGCACCAGGTTAATGGGTGAAAGCACAGAAAAATTCCTTTCAATCATGCCAGGAGGGGTGGACATAACTAGCAAGTACTGGGGCTACTTCTGTGATGAACGAGTACTGCTGATAGCTCCCAGGTGTGCCACGCTTCTTGATACAATAACCTGGTGAATTGCCAAGCCATATTGCTATTTGAGGTGCATGACAGAAAGAACTAGCATGATGTAAGGGTGGAACTGAAGGCAGACTTTCTGCCACCTGTAATACTTTACCTCAGCTGTGCAGTTATCAGCAGATTAGGACATGTGAAAGTTCAGTAAGCTCTGTAGCATGTGCGGTAACTGCGTAACACTATAGTAGACATAATTAGATAAACAGGAATGCTAATTCCAATATTGCAAGTGTGTGTGTGTGTGTGTGTGTGTGTGTGTGTGTGTGTGTGTGTGTGTGTGTGTGTGTGTGTGTGTGTGTGTGTGTTTATCTATCATGTACTGTCTGGCTTATACCATTTTTGACTTGTGTACTACCCTTCACACTTCCCCTCACCCCAATCTAGTAGTTCTGTTGCTGTCACCCACCTTAGAAGTACCTTTGGAGGAGGTGGAAATGTATTAGTTCTGTGGCGCTTCTGATAACTGCATACCATTATAGTAGAAATGCTTAAATAGGCAGAAGTTCTCATCCCAATGCTGATAACTGTTCGTGTGTGTGTGTGTGTGTGTGTGTGTGTGTGTGTGTGTGTGTGTGTGTGAGAATAATATCTTGTGTGGCTTGTACCATTTTGATGTGTGTACCACACAATGCTGTGACCACCTCTCACTGCCATTACTTTATATAGTGTGGTAAAAGCATCTACCTCACATGCAGCAAGTTAAACCATTGTACAGTCCTCTGTACAGATGTGTCTGGAATATCCAGCTGTTTGCAACCTATATGTGGTTGGAAGTGGTCTGTGTGCCTTAACAATGCCCATGTATGTGTTATTATAGCCAAATAGGTCACAGTGAGTGTACTGACACATATGGTAGCATGATGTATCATACCTGACTGAAACATCATACTGATATGACATCTGCCACCTTGACAGGTGGCCAGTCTTGTAGGTGCAATACATGGGTCCAGATTCTTGGATTTACAAGTGAACTGTTCATGTTATGGGTCACATTAAAGGCTGGAAGAGATGTGGACTTACATATTGTGGTCCTAATTTGTATGTAACAGGAACACCTTGCATCTTAGGGTTGTGCACATAATTTATATCCACTGTATACCACTGTGTCACACATGTCCCTACCTTAGGCCAATTGTCCAGCCCATTTTGCTGGCCTCTGCCCAGGCATCTTGGCACTGACAAGTTGTGAGGTATGCTACAGGAATGTTGAATTCACATCAGATAGGCCCCAGTGGTGACCACATTGATGCAATGCAGTTAACCACACTACAAGTGAACATGCACATAAAGCAATATAGCTATTACATAAAGCAATATAGTTATTACTGATAGTTGTGTGCATGGTTAATTTCATGCCCTTCACATGCGTGGGGTATTGCCAGGCAATAACAGAACAATGTCATACTCAGCAGCTTCAGGCTGCTGTCCCATATGCAGACCAGATGGTCCTAAGTAGTTGTGATAGGGAATTATTGTCAGCAGACTCACATGTGGCCTTGGTACAGGATGGATGCAGCATGTCTGCATATTTACAGTACTAACCCCAATAATGCACAATGTTCTGTCCTCACCATAGATGTGCACCTCTGTGCATTAGAAAACCCCATCCACAACTGCAATCTGACCTGACACATGGATGTAGATACAATACAGATACATGTATGTCTGATACATTAGTGTACTAATCCCCACTGGGCCCATACCTGCACGCTCCTTGTCCAATGTGTGTGTGTGTGTGTGTGTGTGTGTGTGTGTGTGTGTGTGTGTGTGTGCAAACCACCTCCACAATGCTTTCCTCAGCTTCATGGCTTGTGTGTTGCATGAGTACTCCAAGGATGGTGAGGAGCTCCTTGGTGGGTGTCAGTGGAGGCTGGATGGTTGGGCCTCCACCTGTGGCTAGCCAGTCCCTCGCTACAGCAGCAGCCCATTGATGGGCATAGTGGATGAGGTCGGTGGCCCGATGCTGCACCTGCTCATAAGTTCTACTGTGCAGGCTGGCATAATTTACTCTGTGGACCAGATTGTTCCTCTCCCACACATCTTCTGCTCTCCGTCCAAATAACAGGGCATAATGTTCGATCACATATTGGGTGATGATGTCAGTTTCCCCAACAGAGAAGGCCAGTAGATGAGCCCTCTGCATGTTACCTGGAAGACATAAACAGGAAAAAGGTCACAGGACTTCATGCGTTGTCAAATTGCACATCAAAGTGGATATTACTTGCAAATAATCCAAACTACACCATAACCTTCCAATCTACAATGGCTATAGCAGCTTGCATTACACTCCTGGCCCTGACCTATCTTATTCCCCCCAATGTTGGACACTTAATTGCATAACTCTCTATTCTCTAGTCATTTCTGTGTAGAAGGTTGACAGTGGCCATCTTCCATGTGGATGGTCTGTGTTTGACTGTGGTGTGTGATGGAGCTGTGACCACATGCCAGAGTTCATGTAGGAGGGTGACAGTGATGTTATTATTCCCCATGGAGATTTGCTGTCGTTGCTATCAGTAGGCAATATGTACATACTCACCATTGCAGAGGGGAGGAGTGTGGTTGATGTGCATAACCCCTGTAGAACTGGGGTAGACAGGGTGGAGATGTTCCCACCTAACCTGTCTAATGCAGGTTGCCTATATCCATGGCATGTGTGTATGAGGTGTTCTTTACCCCCAGTACAGGGTGAATTGTGTTGTTTCCTCTGAGACTGGCAACATCTGTGGAGACACTGTTGCAATTATCCTTGGTGTTGTGGATATGTCTGATTTGTAGCCATAGTCAGCCTTACAGAAAGTCACCTGTGAACTTACATACTTGCTCAGATAGATGTGGACTTGCTTCCAAGTTGTTGTCTGAACCTATGTGTCACTGTACAGCCAATATAGCAACCTATTATGTGGTTTGTGTATTGCTGCTGTCCACCAAAGTGGATTACTCTATCTTGGTGGAGGCTGGTTATACAGGTCAGGTACTGCTGAGTCCATATAGCTACAATGGATATAAAGTGTACACATCCCTGTTATAATGCCTGGTATTTGTGCAATTGAAACATGACTCCATAATAACTCATTTCAAAACAATTCCCACCTTTAGTGTGACCTATAGCCTGTACAATTCAATTGAAAACATAACAATCTGGTCTGTGAAAACATATGGAAATAATAATAATCAGTACAATAAGCCAGTTGAATGAGTGTGCACATCCTTAAACTATTATGCTGTGCATGCACCTCTTGAGATGGTTACAGCATTCATTCATCTTGGTTTGGACTCTAACATCATGGCACATCTTCACTTGGTAATAGTTGCTCACCTTCCTAGAACACCTTTGTTTGTTTTTCAATGGAACTGTACAGGTTAGGGGTCATGTTCAAGATTAGAAACATTATGAAGTTATTTTCTGTCTCACTTTCATACAGCATACAAACCTGGCATTCCAATAGGGGTGTGTACACTTGTGATGTCCACTGTATATAGGTATTGATATAGCTGTTAGTGGTAGGCATGGTTGGAGGGTCATAACACAGTTGGACACTTCTCTGATTACTACCTCATAATCACACCTGCTCTAGTACCCATATCAGTATCAGGGCAATGCAACAACCAGTAGCTGTAGACATTTATGTCTGTTGTATGCACTGACCTTGATATTACACACATGTGCAACATGTATAACCTATGTTTCTGACTGCTTGAAACCCATGTGATTAGTTTTGTCCCTTCAAGCTGAACATACGCATACATACATGTGCTCAGGGGATACCTGGCATACATTTCTATTCTATGTTAGTATGGCACACTGAATTTACAGTCTTGCTGCTCAATCATACTTCTCAACCTGTTATAGCAGTATGTCTGGACAATGGCACACATAAATGGGTGACAAATGGGACTTCAATATTGATACTGTATTAATAAAGCTGCACCATACATTAGTAAGTTGATTGCACTGTAGGCTTTGACATCACTGTGATAACCTGGAAGATGTTCAACAGTCATAAGTAGGCTATTATGTTACATTGTCATTGCTCACAGACTTACCAGTGGTTTGACTGATATAACACAGGTATATGTGTATGTGACTACAGATATCAGTCACAAATGTGCTTATTGTCCAGCAGAACACTGTACAGTTGAATGTTATTAATTCAATATATCACATGCAGTTCAACACACATGTCTGCAACAGTACTTTACTATGCACATGCCCTATATAGGTCTCTTAGATTTACAAGACAAACATGTATCATACTCATATTCACAGGTAACATATGGATATGGACAACATCCCATTAACTGGCCTAGTAGTGGCACAGTCACAACTGTTTGACAGACACCCCAGTGGTTGTCATATGTGAGTTGTCCTTTCCCAGGGTGAGTCAGGCCCCTGAGCTGTGAGCCTACCTCACAATTTCTTAGAGCATCACATCTGGACAAAGCCTAAAATAATGGGGGGATAAATAGGGACAGACTTTAAATAGTCCTGTTACAAACTTAGAAAGTTTGTAGAATGAAACATTTTGCATTACTGTGAACATTCTTAAGGATGGGGCATCTTAAACTCAAGTGTTTGTCATTACTTGAGGACTTCAGTCCTCAGCTATTTGCCAGAAGAGTACAGATTTCAGGAGGAACAGACAAAAAACTATGATGGAAAAATCTGGACATTCTGTGAAGATCTGTACAGTTGAGAGGTATGGCTGTAATCTCTCCCACTGTAGAGAAGGCCAGATGCTATGCCCATAGCAGCTGTTCAGCAGGACATTAGTACAGCAAGCCTTGTTGGGACATATATTCTTCTAAATCATATTTCCCATTATTACAGACCAAGTGCTATATTCCATTACATGCTTACATGTTCCACTTACCTTTTTTTCCTTCTCTTTTCCAGTTTATGTTTTATTTGATTTCTCTCTCTCTCTCTCTCTCCACTACAGGGATAGAGCTAGTTTGAATAGGTGGCAACATGGCTTTTGTAGGTGATGCTCATGAACAGGTGATGGCCTGTGCACCTATTGGTGTTCCTCAATTGCTAACTGCATGCAGAGCAGCTGTGTAGTTCATCCAATAGCCAGCATCATGACAACACACTCCTATAAATGAATACTCCACGTGGGTGTTGGCCCTTTCCCTTACCTGTGAGGAAGACATCCTGGAGGTTTGTGAGCTAATACCTCTTACAACAAGACTTGTGGAGACAAGCCAACTAAATGGTGGAGAAGGTTCAAGACTTAGGGGCAGAATGTGAGTATTGCTGTTATATGTTTGGAATACTGCTAGTTTAACAGGGGGTGTCAGCATATGCTACTTCTGCATGGGCTTCAGTCTGACAAAGTTCTATCTCTGCATAGCTCTCAACTGTAGGGCTATCCACATAATGGCCACAGGTTAACCTGTTATATTTGGTCTGTTCCCCAGACAGGTGTTGTCCTTAGCAAATCAGTAGCATAATCTGGTGATTACAATCTGTAAATGCTAACATCCATTTGTTTTTCTGACTTTATATCTCTCAGAAAAGATATGTTACAACAAAAAATAATCCACAAGCCACGAACCACAAGACTAGTTAAGTAGCGAACCGGAACACAATGAGAGCAAGGCTTCTAAAAGTCAGAAATAGGATTTATTTAACCAAATGAAATGTGAGTGCTTTCGGCAAAACTAATGTCTCGCCTTCTTCAGACAAACAGCTAGGTATCATTTTAAAACCACTTATATATGCGTGTCAATAAAAATAATCCAATCACGATAAAATGCATTTGTAAATATAGACGTTTCCAAGGGAACCTTAAAATGATGAAGAAAATAAACATTCAAAGATGCAAAGAATCAGAACTTTGATAGGCTAAGCTGATGATACATTATTAAAGCATATGTGAAAAATATCCAAGTATATGTTCCGTGTAATAAGATATATAGGACTAAATATACACAAGTAAAACTGTGCAAGTGTTAACATCAGGCATTAAATGCATTCATAGAATAGATGCAATACGTAATAAAAAATTATTATAAAAAAGGATGTTAGTAACGCTTTGGCTAGGCACATTTTAGAGAATGAAGGCCACAATTTTTGTTTCACAATTTTACAAAAAAGAGATTTGGATATCAGGGGTGGTCCCTGGCAAATCCTATTGGAAATTGATGAACTATTATGGCAGGTGCGCACTAGAGCTCATATTTTCCCTGGTATTAATGAGGCCTTATCTTTAAAGCCTGTATTAAAATGGCTTTCCTATAATAGATGATGTTCATTTAATGCCTTGATTTAAGATGATTCGGGTTAGAAATAAGGCACAAATGTTTAGTATTATTTCAGTTTGTACCCATCATAATTATATTAGCAGTTAATAGATGAAGGCTATTGTATAGTGACATGTTTGCTACTGACAGCAAATTTGGACATAAGGCTCCTGAAAATTATAATGAATGGGAATATTCTTATTCAATTAATTTTTTAGTATAACATGTATAATATTTTGATATGAGTATTTGCAATAGCATTTATATTCACTTATAATATATAATTATGGTGTAAATATGTAGTATATATATTATTTTTTTTTTATAATAATTATGTTTCAAATAGTATTTATGGTTATTTTTATTTGTTCTCATTCACATATTTAGAATACGTGTATATTATTTATGTTAAAACACGTATTGCATCTATTCTATGAATGCATTTAATGCCTGATGTTAACACTTGCACAATTTACGCGTGTATATTTAGTCCTATATATCTTATTACACGGAACATATACTTGGATATTTTTCACATATGCTTTAATAATGTATCATCAGCTTAGCCTATCAAAGTTCTGATTCTTTGCATCTTTGAATGTTTATTTTCTTCATCATTTTAAGGTTCCCTTGGAAACGTCTATATTTACAAATGCATTTTATCGTGATTGGATTATTTTTATTGACACGCATATATAAGTGGTTTTAAAATGATACCTAGCTGTTTGTCTGAAGAAGGCAAGACATTAGTTTTGCCGAAAGCGCTCACATTTCATTTGGTTAAATAAATCCTATTTCTGACTTTTAGAAGCCTTGCTCTCATTGTGTTCCGGTTCGCTACTTAACTAGTCATATGTTACAACAAACCCTGTAGCACCAACAACTTCCTCTGTATATAACAGCAATATTTCCAGTATGGCCATGTATTTGGGCCACTGTCCACCAATTATGTCAGGCTTTGGCCAGATGTCATACAGTAGGAGGTTGATAGGTATAATGGTCTAACATTATTTAGTGCTGTCATTCCTGCTGTGGGGAAAGGCTGGAAAACATGTTGACGTCTGTACATTCAAGAGGTTGTTGTATAGAGAATGCTTTTAGATACCCTTGTAACATATTTTATGCAGGGAGAGTAACACATGATTTAAAACTAATCACAAAATAACTCAACTGAATAAACTAGTTAAAACAAAAAAGTGCAATAAAGTTGGAAAGCAAGCAGCTACAGTACTCCAGACCCCAACTTTATTGGTTTAGCACTTTCGTCAAGTGTAAGACAAGACTTCCTCAGAACAAATGTTAAAAAAAATCACACTTCCTTTTAAATAGTTGTCACACAATTACTACAAACAGTAATTAGTATTTAAAGCCACAGAGTCATAAAACATTAATCAAAATTTCAGTTACACCTTAAAATTATCAGAAAAATTATGTACACATAATAAAATGTTTGTGTGTGTATGTATATATTACATAAAACATCCATATTTTTTCATCTTTAAAATACTTAAAATACTAGTACATTCATTTAACCCCAGATATACTGTGGCATTCAGCCACAGTTGCCAACATAATTCACATGCTTCAATTTATTCTGGTACCACCCGTCCTTGTGGGTCAAACAAAATTTCTTCCACCACAAAAACATAAATGTGTGATCACTAAATCTCTTTATGTGTCTAGTCAATGCGTTATTTTTAACCGCCTTAGAAATGTCAGAAATATGTTCGTTAATTCTACTTTTGAATTTTCTGGCAGTCTTCCCTCCATAATATGCAGGGCACACTAAACACTGGGCAATGTAAACAAAATTTTTTGGACAAACAGTTAAAATGTGAATGAATATTAACCCTATGTCCATTCACCATAACCAAGCAGTTTGTCTCAAGTATATGGGAGCATTGATTACATCTGCCACATTTAAAGTTTTATGTTTTAAAACTAGGCTCTTAGATCATGTGAGACATATTACTGATAAGAAAGATGACAGTTCTATAGCCGTACATTTGAATAAATCTCACCATCGGGACAGTAGCGGGTTTCAAGGTACTGATTTGGAAAACGTCTGTTCCTCAGTTTGATGAAACATTCATAAAAGGACAATTGTTATGTACAGACTCAATGTATTCATATTAAATGTGATACTTTATCCCTTAGGGGGTTAAATGAGGAGTGTAATTGGAGGCTGTGTATTTAATTATGAAAGTAAGTGTTAATTGCTTCTTGTGATTAAGGCAAGTATTTCTTGTAATGTTTTACTCCTTTAAGGCTTTGGCCAAGACATTGGAGTATAATAAACATGTATGAATTACTGGTTGGTTGTATTTCTCTTTGCTATGTTCAGTCATTTTAGTTGTTTTGCTAAGAGGTTGTTGTATGTCTGGCCATTGTGTAGGGCCTATCATGATTTTGCAACAGTGTACTGTTCACTTATTTATTTGGACTGTGGGGGGGCAGATGTGAGTGTCATGGGTCCTTTTGTATCCAACTGTGCTGTATGCTGCCCCAGTTATGGGTGGTCTATCAGCAGCATATGTTTGTATGGGCAATTTGGGACATGTATGTATATATACATACACATATATATATATATATATATATATATATATATATATATATACACACACACACACACACACACACACACACACACACATATATATATATATATATATATATAGATATTTATATATGTAGATCCCTGTCAGATGATAGAAATTTCATATGACTGAAATTCATTTAATTGAGACCATAAGACTGAAATTTCAAAATACTGAAAAATCACTTGACTGAAACCGATAATACAGAAATCTTACAATGCTAAATTTCAACATACTGAATTGTAAAGTGGTCAATATAAAACCAGAATAGGTGGGGTCTATGCCCCCACACCCCTCTTACTATATATACTAACTCCAGGATAGGACTACAGTGATGAAAAGGGCATCTTTTTTTCATCTGGTTTTATATCGTCCACTAGTATTTTGAAATTTAGCATTATAAGATTTCAGTATTATGGGTTTCAGTCAAGTGATTTTTCAGTATTTTGAAATTTCACTCTTATGTTCTCAGTCAAATGGGATTCAGTCAACTGAAATTTCTATCATCTGATAGTGATCCATATATATATATATATATATATATATATATATATATATATATATACACACACACACACACACACACACACACACACACACACACACACACACACACACACACACACCTCAGTATTTATTGGTAATATATCTCTGTATTGTTATATGCATATATGTATCTCCATACATATCTGTCACTCTCTCTATGTATATGTTTCTTTTCATATATATATATTTGTAGAGACCAATACTTCCTAATTGCACAGTGTCTCTTCCCTATTGTAAACTGGCTGTAAAGAAGGGTATGTTTGAGAAAACATCATAAAACCATGCATCTGAGGTGGCTTACTGGTAAATTGCTTTGACTATGGTGTGCAGGGTCCCAGATTCAAGACCTGTAAGGCCTTTTTATTTTTGTTGCTAGGTAGAGCAATGACTGAAGGATAGAGAGTGATTAAGGGAGTTTTGAGCAGCTTTAAGCATGTTTGTGTGGGTTTGCGTGACAGTAAGTATTGTTAATGTACAGTTAAATGAATAGATACTTACACCATGTAGGCTTTGCTTACCAGTGCGCACATCTGCTTAGCATTTACATTTAAGCAATGGTTAAACCTGTTAAGCATCACTCAGCCCTGGTAGCCAGTGATCACATTTCATTCTGATAAAATAGCAGGGTAATGACATCTTTAATGTGTATTTAATTTCCTGTACATAACATGCTTCTATGTTCTGCCATTACAGTAGCAAGGGGTGTGACTATACTGTATGGGACACCTGTATACATGGGTAGTACCACAATCTTTTTTCTTTGTATTTGTTTTATACATGGGTAGTATCCCAGGTTATATGCAGTTACACTTGCATGTTGCACTAGCTACAGTGCACTGGTTGACAAAAATATTTTAGCATATATTGTACCATCGCATTAGTACTTTTAACAGTGCTTTTCCAAGTAAGAGTAGATTGCAGATTGTAGTACTAGAACCATATACCCCTGCATGCAAAGGTGGGACTCTGAGTACTGACTATCTTGTTCTTGGTGTTTGAGCTGCATGTTTTTATGTATCTCCTATTGGATATTGGTCTGATATTTTTATATTAACTGTAGACTACTATGTTTTTTGGATATGTCATTGAGGACTGCTGTCATGCAGTAATGGCATACCTTTCAGTTTCAGACTTCTAGCTTTCAAAACATTAATCCTAATGCATAACCTGTTGCCTATCTACTTTCTGTCTGTCCTCTGTACAGATGTGCAGATGTCAAGTATTGTTAAGCCCATACCACTATGTAGGTGCCCACATACTATTCTGCTGTGGGTCTGGACACTGCTGCTAGTTCTGATATAGGGGACATTCCTTAATGTGGGCTTGACCCTTTTCCTTGCCTGTGTGAGGGACATTACAGAGGTTGTGGGCTACAGATTCACATACAGTAGGTTGCAATACATCACAGGGCAGGATATGTGGAGACAGCCAAACAACACGGGGGACATATCCCTAGATTTGTGAACAGATTCTGTGACGTCAGTGCTGTTATACACATGTTAGAGTAATAGCTTGGCAGCGTTTGTGTGGACATGCATTTAGTGAATGACTTCACGACTGACAGTGATATGTCTCTGACATATCTCTTCACTGGCACACTGTCCATAGACTGGCCACATGTTTGCCTGTTATATTTTCTCTGTTTCCCAGACAGTTGATGTCCTTGGTAAATCAGCTGTGCACTCTTGGGACTGCAGTCGGTCAGTCACATCTATTGGTATTACCAACATCATATTCCTCATAAAGGTTGTTACAACAAACCCAGTAACATCTGCAACTGTCTCAATGTATAACAACAATATGTCCAGTCTACCCCTGTGTTTGTGCCTCTGTCCCCAAATGATGTCAGGCTTTGTCCAGATGTCAGTGAGGTGCAGAAGTATTTATTATCATTATTTCTTGACTTCATTCCTGCTACCATTCCTGTGATGTAGTAGACCCACAGACATGTCAGGGAAGAGGCCATATATATGAATACT